>NW_024429197.1:53155803-53285803 GCF_017639785.1 Mesocricetus auratus | reverse complement strand
GTGTGTTAGGCATATACAAATAATTACAGTAGGTCATGATACAGTTCCATAAGACACAAGAGTGAGTTTATAATAATTTAATAAATTGTACTTCACCCAGGTAATCATGATCCCCATCTATAGTCACAAACCTTATTAATAGAATCTAGATACTGTGGTTTGCTTTGGTTTATCTTCCAAAAGTTCACTTGATGGACGTTTGGTCTCCGATATGATAATGTGGGGCTGGTCTGCTATGGTTCGGGTTACTGGGGGGTGTTATGTTTGGAAGGAGTTGGTGTGGTGTTTGTGGTATCAGTCAGTTCTTTGCTGACAGAGTTCTTATAGAAAGTGAGCTTGATACTCTGGATACCTATATTACCATTTGATCTGTCCCTAGAGCATTAGCCTGCCTTGGTGCTATCTGTTTTGACGTGTATGGCTGGGAAGGCCTTCTTCAAAACTGCAACCATTTTGCTGGGACTTTCATCTTCTAAAACTCTGTGATAAATAAGCTGCTTTTCTTCATATAGATGATGTAGCTCCAGGTGTTTTGTTATAGCAATAGAAAATAGACTAAACTTTATCTTTTATAGTGTTGCAATGACAGTGATAATGATATTGTGTGAGGAAAAGAGTCTGCTGGAGGTACATCATATAATAATCAATCAAACTCATCAGAAATAAGGAAAATTTGAGAAATTGTAGAGTCAAGAGGAACCTCAACCAAATACAGTGCACCCTAGATGGGAAAGAGACATTAAGTAAAAAATAAAGAAAATTAAATAGACTTTCTAGTTAATAATAATGTTTGGATATTGGTTAATCATAATTTAAGGTATCAATAATAGGGGAAACTGGGTGGGATAGGTGACAGGAATAGAAGAACTCTAGGAAAAGCTGGGCAGTGCTGATACACTCCCTTAATCCCTCTCAGCATTCCAGAGGCAGGGCCAGAGACAGGTGGATATCTGAATTCCAGGACAGCTAGAGCTATACAGAGAAAACCAACAAACAGACAAACAAAAACAAACAAACAAAAAACTCAAAAAAGCATGAAAAGACAAGCAAACAAAAAACACCTCTCCAGGAAATACTTATAAATTTCTGCACACATAAAGCTGTTCTGTACACATGAGCTTTGAAGGCTGACCAGGTGGCTCAATGAGTAAAGGTGTCTGCTGATAAGCTCATGGACCAGAGTTCAAACCCAAGGACTCACAAGGATGAAGAAAGTACAAACTTGCATAAGTTGTTCTTTGGCCTTAATACATGCATACCAACCCTACCATACATACACACAAATAAATAAGTGCTGTAAATATTTTTGAATTTATATTGATTTTTAAAAATCATCTTAAAGATTAGAATTATAATCTCTCCCTTGAAAGTCTGCAATTATAGCTCAGACTTGTATTTATTTCTTTTATTTGTAGAAAAAAATTAGAAGTGGTCACTGAAAAAATAAAAGCACGAAAATTTACATTTAATCCTTCCACTTAAAAATTCCCACACTGTGAAAGACAGTTCAGTTTTGTTTGTGCATTTCTGTGTTGTGTATAGCCTTCTATGCTTAAATATCATGGGCATATTTATGAGTCCTTAATGTAATTATATTATTGAGTGTATTTATGCATATTTTTAATTTCTCTAGAAAGTTATAGCAGATTAAACTTCTCTCACAATATTATTATACATAGAAGTCATAAATTGGGACAAACTAATGTCTACATATGTGTTGCTTGGAAAATTAGTAGATCTATCTATAAAAAGTCCTATTTTCCTTGAAAACGATTGAGTGGAGATAACATGAATGAATTGTACTGTGGAGTGTGTTTTACACATCATGTTAGTTTTAAGTTTTTGTTTGGTTTGGGTGGGGTTTTTAAGGCCAGAGTCTTGCTGTGAAGCCCAGGCTAACCAGGGATTTTCAGTGTATACTAGGGTGACCTCATGACCTCATGCTCAGGAGTCCATTTGTACTAAGATTGAAGTTACAGATACTCATCGCCATGCCTGGACTTAACTTACACTCAAAAGACGCTTGTTTTAAGAGAAAAAGTGAAACATTATGAATGAATCTCTTATCGAATTGATGAATCAAGAGAAAGGGCTCTGTTTGAAGGACATGAAAACATAATTTGAATAAGAAAAGATAAAACTACAGAGGATGGTAGATACAAGTGTCTCTGCTTAATGACTTCAAAACTAAGTTCAACTCACTTTCCTGGCTTGTATTATCCTCTAGATCCAATGTGGGTTTGAATTATCTTTTTTTTTCAGAATTTAACAGTTGTTTGTTGAATTTTGAAAACTGCTGCTTAAATATCTGTTTTATTATTAGAAATATCACTAGTATTAGTGGAAATGATATGAGTAAGATATAATTTCAGTGGCAGTATCTTCTGTCAGAGCCATTTAATGTCTTTATGAACATTTGACCTATTATTCAACACATTAATTTTTAATAATCTTAGCTTAACAGATTTTATCCATGAATATCTTAAAAACTCACTTTTTAAATGAACCCCAAATTTCTTATTATGTGTACTTATAAGTTAAGATTATGTTTCTTCTGTTTTATTTTAAACTTTGGGTTGACCTTGAACGATTATTAAAAATTTATTTAGCAAATGACAGGATGTTAATGTATTCTTTGTATCCAGCACATGTAATCCCAACTTTTAAGAGGCAGATGCAGGTGGATGTTTCAGTTCAAGGACAGCCTGGTCTAGGACAGATGGGGCTACACAGAGAAACTGTATCTCAGACAAAATATACTTACAATATATATCACATACATAATATATGTACATACTATATATAATAAACATATAGTATAATGTAGTGATATATGACAATGTATACAGTATATAACATATATGACAACCCAGTGTTATATATTGTATATGTTATATATCATATATGTGTATATCTCCTTTGTAATTTTTGATGGTGACATGGAGAAGAGCAGTATAACTTTTCACTGTGTTTTGCTTGTGAACAGCATATGTTTGATTTAATGGGGGGGGAAATTAAAGAATAAAAACAGCATGATACTTAAAATAGGGGGAAGAAGAAAAGGGAGAAGTCACTTAGACTCTGGAAGAAAAGAGGCTTAAGATTCTCCAAAAGAAAATGAGTGTGATTTTAATAGTGGAAGACAAGCAACTCTGAAGGAAATGTTCACAGTATGTTAAATGAACTCTTGCACACTAATCAGGTGTTTTAGATGCAAAGAAATCCTAAAAGTAAAAACATACAATTAAAATAGTTTTTGAGTCCTCCAATTATATGTTGGTATTGGGAAATTTTTCCCTATACTACTGAAACGGAAAATAGAAATAGTAACAAAGCAGCTTTACCTTTGTTCAGAATGTACTTACATAGATAGACACATGCACATTATGTGTACATGTATGTGTTTTTATGTTGTCCAAAATCTTGATAACATCATTGGGAAAGATGGTCCTGTGCATAAAGTTATAAAACTATTTTCACGACTTCTGGAGCCATGCTGATAATATTAATATCCTGTGATTTGGCACTTTAATGTGATTAGATAAACAAAAACGGACTGGAGAGGTGGGTCGGGAATAAGATCGCTTGCTGCTTCTCAGAGTACCTGGAGCCAGTTCCCAGCACCCATATGGTTGTTTTCAGCCACCCATGGTTAGTGACTACAGTGCCAGGGATCAGATGACATAGCCCAACTCCCTAAGGATCCTCGATAAACCTTTAAAAAGGTTAAATCAGTGAAAGCACCATTTTCACAATGATTTTGTGTTTTATCTTTTATAAAGGAAGTGATAAATTTGGAGAAGTATTTGTACATGACTTTTTGTGGTATCAAATCTTCCAGTGAAAATGGTAGTATATCATAGAAAACTAGTTTTTATAGACAGGTTTCCTGTGATTACTATTAGTGAAATTTGGGACTAACAAACAGAAGTTTATTACATATGAACAGATTGCTAAAGAGAACCTAAATAGTAAGTTGATTGCCAAATGTCTCAGAATTCTTGAAGTGTGATTGTTAATTTGTGATATTTCATAGGCTGGCAAGATCTCTGTGGTGCTGGTGCTTTCCTTCCCTAGATTCATATTCCATGCTCTTGTGATTTTCAGGGTTAAGATGGTAGGAGTAGTATTCTGTGAGGAGACACTTGTCTCTAATCATAAGCTTAAAAAGATTGATTTATAGATTTATAGATATAGGCGTATGCCATGGGCTTCAATCTAACGTTTTTTTCCTTAAAATATATATGATAACACTATTTATGAAGACATTTGTGTATACCCTTGGTGTTTTAGCTGAATGTGTCACTATTTAAATGTTATGGTTAAGATAAAGGAAGTTTAGATTTTTAGGTCTTGAATGCTTTCCTGGGGTCTTATGCATATGACTGAGCTGTGCTCTAACCTCTTATATCTCATAGTCTGCTGTTAAATGAGCTTTCCCAAGAGTGTTTGTGATTTATATGGTGTAATAGGAATGTACCCGTATTTGTAAATGATGTAAAGTATAATCGTATCTGGGGTTTTACACATATACTTTAAATAACAGTTGCCTCAACAGCCATCGTTATCAAGCTTGGAAACATTAATTGTCTCACAGAAGTCTGAAATCGAGTACTTACAGAAGAAACTGAAAGTGGCAAATGAAAAGTTGTTGGATTGTAGATCCTCTGCCCAGAGTTTCTCAGGGAAGAGCGCTGAAGGAAAACGCAAGGTAGAGACGTTTTCTCATCTTAGTCATTTGTCAGGAGAAGGTTGGCAAGGCAAGGGAGGAAGTCACACAAAGAGAAGCACACATTTCTTTCCTTACGCACACTGAAACTAAACACTTGTTTACTTTTGGTAAGTAGCCCTCATATGCCTGATAGACTGTACTGTAAATTGTAATTACTTAGTAAGTGTATAATGTTAAATAAAAGGAAGATGTAATATTAATATTTTGCTCTAATATGATATGTAAGTATAAGACATATGGAATATAAATGCTGAAATATTGTTTTATTAGAGATTCAAAGGGTAGCAATAAAGATAAATGAGCAAATTTTACATGGCATATGTTTGAAAACTTCTCTACTTTTCTTTCTCTTTTTTGTATGCATTATATATTTATATTTGCAGTATATTATGCAAGAGAATATTTACTGATCAAAAGGTTATAGCTAAGTTGAAGTAAGTTTTTCCTAAAAGTAAGGCATTTTAGACAAACTGTGCTAAGGATCATTGCTTTGGTTTTTTTTGCAGTTTCCTTTTTTTTAATGATTAGAACAAGCTGCCTTAATGAAGAAAACATTTTAAATAAGACTGATAAGTGTACTTGTGGCAGTGTTGCTTTTGCCTTATAGTATTGTTAGTAACTTTCAGAAGCATGGATTTTATTTATTCATCCTAATATCATTATATTTTGTAGCTCTTATCATTTTGAGGTAGTTTCCCAAGCCTTATTTAAATGAATGAAAGCATTCATAAGATTATAAAGTTATAGGACCAAGTTTGGTTGCTTGCTGTATTGCTGAAGTTAGAAAATATACTATTTTTATCTCCAAAGACAAGGAAAGGAAGAACAGGTGCATTTTAAACAGTTCCTTTTTCTTTTTTGTAAGGACATGCATAAAAGGAGAACACTGCTGCCCAGCTTTATAGCCATTTTCCTGCATTCTGTCTCCAGATTGGTATATAGAGCTACATAATATAAACACACATTCTCGTCTCTAGTTAGCCACATTACAGTTAATGACCATATGGTCATTATGGTATAAGATCTACTGTCTGTTGTATTTATATTCCTCAAGCATATTGTTCCTTCAACTTCACAGTGTGTTAAACTATTTCAAAGGGGAAAAAATCCTTTCCCTCTTGTTTCTGGTTGTCCTATCAAGTGTAACCTTGGACCCTTATAGAGCAATTAGACCAGCCTCTATCCCCTCCTTTGTAATGAGGTTTCTTGCATTTCTGAGTCTATAACCCTTTAGTCTTCCCTAATGGGACATCATTATTCTGAAAGAAACAATGTAAATGTAAATGAATATTCTCATTAACGAGTCACAGAGAAACCTTTAGCTGCAGCACTGTGGTAATTCCGCTTGTTATTTCTCGGGTATTCCATGCAGGACTTTTTTTTATAATTCATTATTAGTATTCAAAATTACTTGTTCTTTAATTTTGCATGTCTTTCATAATCCTGTGTTTCAGCCAGTTCAACCATGTCCTTGTTTTATTCTCGAGGAACCACCTGTGAAACGCTCAAGGTCTTTGTCCCCAAAGAGCTCTTTCATGGACTCAGAGGAGCTAAGGAAGCTGAAAAAAGCTGAAAGAAAGATTGAAAACTTAGAGAAGACACTACAGCTAAAGGTGAACATTAAACCATTTCTTTAATTAAAACCATGTGAAGATTAATTATAAACAGAGCAAGTATACAGTTCACATGTTTTTCCTTTCTAAATGTAATTATTATGTAAACAGTCTTTAAAACAGATTCCTTAGAATTATAAAGTAGTAAAAATATTACTACTTGAAAATGAAATATGTATTCATTAATTTCAAATAAATTTGGGAATAAATTTCTTAGAGTATTTTAGATACAATACCACAGATAGTAGAAAAAGAATTTCTTGTTGTTTATATACGATAAACATTTTAAAACTAAATTGAGTTAAATATCTATTTGCTTTCAAATACTGTATTATTTACTTTGCTTGTTTCCTTGTAGAGGAAACAATAAACACTGAATGCTAGTTGTTCTGGACCTCCATGCATGGATGGTGGTGTCCCTTTGATTCAGGGTAGATCTTCCCTTCTCAGCTGAACCTCTCTGGACATCTGCTCACAGACACACCAAGATTCCTGTCTCCTAGGTGATTTTAAATCTAGTGAATCTGACAATAAAGTTACTTTTATATGAGAACCAGATAGAGCTAGAGATGTAACTCAATGGTAGAGCACTTACTTAACAAATGCACAGCCTAGGGTTAAATCTACAAGCCTGAAAAATCAAAACAAAACAAATGCTGACACATAGGAAAAATACTAAATTTTCAACTGAATTTATGACAGAACATTTCAAGTGGTCTTTAAATTCATTATCTGCCCATTTTAAAAAGTATATACCTTATTGATTTGTATTTGAGGATACATACTTCCTAATTTATATGAAGTGAACTTTGCTTATGAGAGGAAGTTCTTAGTGCATACTTAGCTAGTTTGATGCGATGTATTGGGGTTTGTCTTTTCTGGCTCATCTATTTATCTGTTCACTTATTTTTGTGATGCTGAGGATGGAACCTAGAGCTTCATACTTGCTAGACAAATACTTAACCACTGAGATACATATCTAAGCCTAGCTTTGATATGGAAGTTTTTCATTCTTTATTCACAGGCACTTGGAGTCTTACCCTACTTTAGTATCTGTTATCTAGTTGATTCTCCACAGCCTCTCCTTTTGCAATGCTATGTGTTGTACCTGCCACACCTTAATGTGTGACAAGCCAGCACTATACCTTTGATCCTACTAGCAGTCCTAAATGTTCTATTTTTTTATGTAGTATATAGTTATTGTTATGGAAATTTCTTGCCTAATTAATGTTGTTCCTAGAGCAAAATTGGTTTAGAAATACAGTTAAGTATAATACAACACACTACAAATAATATTTTTCGGCCTTTTTTCCATTGTTAATTTTTATTGATAGTCAAGCTATTTTTCTAAAACAAAAATGATCATATATTCTTTTTACCAAAAAGAAAAGTCAGATTATCTCATCCAGCATTTAGTTTAGTTTACAAAGAATACAGAAAAATATTGGAGTTTAGTCTATTTGTGTGTTTATACAATAGGAATTAATTGATCATTCTAATTAGTTAGTATGTATTATTCACTTCTTAAGCAACTAGCTAAGACACAGTGGGTGAGTTGCTTGACCAGTTGGTAGAGTGCTTGCCAAGGAGGCACATAGTCCTTGGTTTAATCCTCACTCTAGATGAAACTGGTCCCTAGAGCACACCTGCCATCTCAGCACTCGGGAAGAAGCAGGAAGTGTAGATGTTTAGCTACAGGATATTTTGGAGGCCAACCTGAGCTGCTATGTCAGGCCCTCAGAAAGAAAGAGAGAGCAAGAGAAAGAAAAGGGAAGGAAGAAAGGAAGCAAGGAAGGAGAAAGATAAAAGGAAGATGATAAATAAGTAATTGTTCTGTGGTGTGGTGAGTAAAGTGCAGGAATGAGCACAAAACATGGGTGTTTTTAAAAAGTCGTCTCTAGCCGCATTTTTCTTTTGTAAGTTTCTTGACATTTATATTCTAAGGCTTCTGTTGTGCTTTATCCTGAATTCTCCAGAGAAGCAGAACCAATGTGTCATATGTATGTATATACATTGTTCATGCATGTGTATATATGTATATATATGTGCATATATTCATCTCTATCAATTTTTCATATAGGATTATTTATATTAAATTGTAATTGACTCATACAGTTGTAGAAGTTGAGAAGTTTTAGATTTGTAGTTAGGAACTGGAGGTCTAAAGCGAGTCAACAGTCTAATTCGAGTCTAAGCCTTAAGGCTGTAAACCAGGACTCATTGTCTATGTCCCAGGTTCCCAAAGACAAGGGAAGCGAGTGTCTCAGCTCAGATATGGTCAAGGAGAGAAAAATCTTGTTTTTTCACTGAGGTTTCGAACAGATTGAAGAATGCTGTCTGCTCTAATCACTTAATTAGTATATGCTTCTGGTACTAACACAGTACCAGAGATTTGTACCTAGCACAGAAAAGAGGTTTCTTTTAGGGTACATGTTCCTGCTTGAGTGTCAGCTAGACCAGTTCCTCTGCTGTGGTAGTCCTATCCCTTCCTCCTCCTTTCCTGTTGCATTATAGGTGGTATTCCCACTGTGTCTTCACAGTGTCTTCCTATATGTCTTTCTCCCAGTGTCTCTGTTTTACCATTTGTAGAAGGTATAGTGGTTTGAATAGGGATGGCCCCATAGCCTCATGTGTTTAATACTTGGCCCATGGGCAGTGGCACTATTAGGAGGTGTGGCCTTTTGGAGTAGGTGTGGTCTTTTTGGAGCAAATGTGTCATTGTGGGGGTTTCATATACTCAAGCTATACCCAGTGTGACACACAGGCTCCTTTTGCTACCTCTGGATCAAGATGTAGAACTCTCAGGTCCTTCTCCAGCACCATGTCTGATTGCGTGCTGCCATGTTTTCCACCATGATGATAACGAACTAAAACTCTGAAACTCTAAGAGAGTCCCTTCCCCCATTAAATGTTTTCCTTTATAAGAGTTGCTGTGGTCAGGGTGTCTCTTCACAGCAATAGAAACCCTAACTACAACAGAAGGAAATTAGATTAGGACCCACCTAATGACCTCATTTTTATTTGATTACTTTGTATAAATCCTGTTCTAACATCAGGATTAGGACACAACATTTGTTTTTTTTTTCTCCTGAGAATAAAAGAAGGGTGACCTATATAATAAGTATTTGGGTTTTAAAATACTTTATTTTGGCTTCTTACTTTTTAGGCTATTACCCATTAACATATGCTGAATTTTTCTTATGGCATTTGGTATTCTATGGAATGTACTTTGCCAGAAGTTAATGAGACTATGGTTGAGGAAAAAGTGGTTTAGGCTTAAATTGTTATTATAAACCAAGTATTAAATGATTTCTTTTTTGTAAGCCTACAGTATAATGTGCATTATAAGTCTATACAAATGTATAGACACATTACTCATATATTCTTGGATATGTCATACGTTGTTCTATGGAAGAATCCATAAAGAAAAAACTATGATCACCAGAGATATGTAGGGTACCAAGTTTATTACCCAGTCAATTAAAGGATGGGAGAGAGATATTAATTGTTAGTGCTCATGATATGCGTATACACACATGCACACACACACACACAGGCACACACACACACTTGAGAACTCTTAAAATGATACTTCGTTGAATCTGCATATTATGCATACTAAATTCTGGTTATTACTTTTGTACAAATATTTACATATTTTACTGTTTTTACTTTTGTAATAAAGCTGTAGTTACTTTCAAGATGATGAACAGTGTCAAAATAAATATGCTAAAAGTATGGAAAATGGAAAAGGGAGTGTTATTAAATAGCAAATATTTCCCATATCCCTAAATTCATGAAAATGGTGCTCTAACAACTTACAGATGTAACCTGGATGGCTATGTTAGAGCTTCAAGAAACCCCTACTAGTCCTTTGTTCACAGAGGCTACTTTTATGCTCTTGTCTCCTTTTTCTATTAACATTTTTCAATGGCATCTAATAAAAGTATGTCTGTTAAAGCAGTTTTCCAGTTTCTGTGATTAAACACCCTGACCAAAGTAACTTGAGGGAAGAAAGGATTTATTTGTCTTACATTTGCAGGGCACTGTCAATGCAAAAAGACAAAAACAAAACAAAGCAAAAAAAAAAAAACCAATAAAACCTACTCCTTTAAGGGAATAAGAGGTTATTCTGCAGCCAAATTTGAGTAATCATAAGCCTAGAAAGATATATTTAGGTTTCTCCAAATATAGCTCCCCAATGAGGAAATAGCTTCATTCAGTTTTTTAAAAGAACAAAAGAACAAAGGAAGATATAAACTAGGGGATTTTAAAAATAAGTTGGTGGGAACAGTAAGTGGGTAGTTACAACAAACAGAAGAATCTTAACTCAATGGCTCAAATGTTGCCTGATAGCATTCTTAGTCCTTCGGTGGAAATTGGGGTTTTATTAATACATTCTAAAGATTTTTTTCTGCTAATCAATATATTTGGTCAGACTGTTTGGTAGCCAAGGAGGCTCGTTAGGGTGTTAAAGATAGCCTGAGGGAAATTGTAATTAGAATATGAGATCAACAATATTCCAAATATTCACTGAAGTTTTTATCAGTCCATCAGCCTATGCAGACAGCATCTTTCCAGGAATTCATCACACCACTGTCCATTATTGAGGGGCATCAATACAGGAACTTGTAGCAAAATCTGTAGAGGACAGCTATATCTTCCTGGCTACCTTTCTGGCTTAGCTTACAGACTCTTTTGTTGGTAGGTAGCTTTTGTAGTTCAAGACTGCCTGCTTATGGATGGTGTCACCCACAATGAACTGAACCTTATGTTAAGAATCAAGATAACCCTTCATTGACTTACCAACAGGCCATGTCTGGTCTAGGCAATTCTTCAGTCAAACTATTCCTTTCAGATGATTCTAAGCTGTGTCAAGTTGACAAATAATGCTGTATTTTTTCATAGCCCTAATATATAGGAGATTGTTAAAATTGTGTTTCCCTAGTGGAAACCCTGAAGATTCATTAACTTTTTTTTTACACAATGGGTTATTATGGAAATAAGAGAAACAACATAAAGTTGGAAGGGGAGCATGGAGCTGTGCATCTGGTAGGAGTTAGAGAAGACAAATGGGAGGTGAATAGGATTGAAATATCTTGTTTGCATGAATTGAAGGATCAATGAGATGAAAGCCTTGGGTGGTCTGAGAAAGTCTGGACAAGAAAGCTGACTGATAACACCTATGGAAGCTGGTGATCTGCTCAGTATGCCAGCCTCTGTTGCCGTGACCTACTTTGTGACTGCAGGGGATCTAACCTGTAGGTGGAATATTTTCCGACCCTGTTAACAGCCCTACCCCTCACTATGCCTCATGTTTACCCTGTTCTCTCTGGTGTCCTTCCTCCCTTGTTGATATTAAAGGCAATTTGCTTTAGTTTATTTCTTTAATTTCCATGTCAGCTGGATCAATATTCATCTAACATGCATGACATTCTCAAAGAATAAAGACCAAAAGAAAAAAATAATATTTTGGCAACTTCCCTAAATGTGTGTTCTTATTCCCTGAAGACTGACTTACTGCTTTTTAAACAGAGATTGTACTTCATTTCACCTTATTTTACCAAGGATCCTTTAACCAAACCCAAAGAGTAGATCAAGAATCACTTCTGTTCTTATGAAATAAAAATAAAGAATATACAAAATCATGGAGGAAAGTAACTTGATGCAATTTACTTAGTTCTAGTTCCTAATGTTTCAGGGTCCCTCACCATTTCAGGAAAGAAAAAATATAGACAGTATTTAAGAAATGTTTTATAGAATGTTCCAATTAGTGAATTTAGTTTAGTGGCTACCCTTGGGATATAAGTATGTCCTTTAGGAAGATTTAATAGTTAATAACATAAAATGTATCAGTTCTTATATTTGATTTTGTAGTATGATTTGGGCTGGCAATATTCCTTTGATAAAATTCTATTATTTTTATTTCCATATTATACAAGAAATAAAAGTTAATTATATTTCATTGCAGAGGCTGTATATGTGAAGTTATGAATAGTCTTTGGTTTTCCATTTTCGTAGTTTCTGTAGAGGTGATCACCTTTTGACATACAAACTGAGATGATATCTGTTTCAAAGTATTGAATAAAGGCAATGTAAATGTATCCCATATTTACATCTTTATACCATTTTAACTGTTTCTGAAAGCAAACGAGTTCCATAGCACCACATATTTGAATGAAAGTATAGTTAATTGTTATCATTAACTCTGAATGTTTATAAATAATCCCTGGTTTGAGTTCATTTTCTAATAGTTTATATTTTAAGAATTTATAAGAATTACATAAGCACTGGAATATTATACATCAATGAAGAGACAAGTAATATTAAAACATAATTCATTGTTCTCCTGTAATTACTTCTTTTATCCCCTTATGAACTCTAGTTCCGATAGAAAAACAAAAATTCATAAGAATTTTTCAAAATATAATTCTACAATAATTTGGGGGGATAGATTTGATCCCGTGGAGAATAATCATAGCAAGCTATTATAGAAGGTTCTTATGTAGATTAGCTATAAATTTATTTTTGAAAAGTATTTAAACCTTAAAAATCTTCCAAATATTTCTTACAGTTAAATTAGAGTTAGAAATCTCTAACATAGCTTGTTAAAATTCTTAATAAAATAACTGGTGTTTAGTTTGTTTTAAGTTTTAATTCATTCTTTATTCCCCACGGGAGATATAGCTTCTATTTTAAAGATGAAGAAACTGATACACACTAAATTTAAATGTCTGTCCCAATATTAAAATAAGTATCATAAATTTTTAATGGCTCTTTCACTTATTTTAGTATGCTTCTTTTTAACAAGTTTACAGCAGTGGTTTGAATGTGTTCTAAAACTCTTATTAGATAATTATTTTAACACTCCAGTCAAGAAGTGCCACTTTCATGCTTTTATTCTTTAACAAAAATTCTCATTTCCCTCTGCTATAAAAAATTTCTCGGCATGCACGTGACTCCAATAGTTCTGATAGCCATTTAAGTGACTTCTACTAGAAGAATAGTAAAAGCAGAGTGAAAAAGTATCAATACTCATGAGACAGAATTGGAGTAAAGTAATGCAAACTATATATATTATCTTCCAACATAGATGAACAGAAAATGGCAAAAAATAGTGAATTCTAAAAGATAAGGCCATCACTGTTAATACCTGGAGAAATGATGATAAAAGATGCTCAGCTTTGCTGTGTGTGTCTCTAGGGAAGGCCTGCTGTCAGGCTTCTGCCTGTAAGCCTTTGTTTTCTGTTCTGTGTTTTGGAGAAAAAGATCTTGAGTTTAGTTATGTTTGTAAGATTACGCAGATAATAGAAAAATCTCTCAGAATGGAATTCAAATCTGAGTTCCAAATGTCTACTCATTTCACATCACTGTATTTCAAATAACATAAACCCAGAGAAAGATATTAGGGCTCAAGCTTAAGATCAGAAAAAAAAGCAGCAAGCCATTAGTGCAGTCTTACCTCTACGAAGGATGGGGTGATCCTGTCCTCAGTGTGACTATAGACTGAATACTTTGCACTCCTGTCTCCACCTGCCTTGTAGTCCTCTCTGGTGTTGGTATGAGATCCACCATGGAGGGCCTCACTCTCCCTGGTGGGGAGGGCGGTGGAGGAGGGAAGGGAGAGGGAGTTGGGATTGACATGTGAAACAAGATTGTTTCTAACCTAAATAAAAAAAAATAATTAAAAAGAAAGGAGTGCACCACCACTGCCCAGCTTCTGTGGCTAACTAGTGTGGCTACTTGGATTAAAGGTGTGTGCCACCACTGCCTCCTCTGTATGACTGACTAGTGTGGCTAGTTTTGTACTCTGATCTTCAGACAAGCTTTATTTGTTAGATCATAAACCAAATATCACCACACATCACTACAACCTAGGGAGGACCCATTTCCCTAGCATTTAACTACAGCAATTAATTACAGAAATAGTATGCTTTTACAGATTCATATTTTTTGTATGAGTGTTTTGAGTGCATGCATGTATTATATGTCTGTTGAACTTGAGTTGCAGATTGTTGTGAGCCACCATGTAGGTGTAAGCACTCTTAACTACTAAGCCACCTCCCCAGTGCCTGATTGCTTTTGTTTTTCATTTGTGCTTCTCATGGGGAACATAAACTCAGGAAGTTCCTTGGTTTAGTTTGAGAAACACAGTTCATAGATGCTACAGTAGCATATATACATTTTCTGAGGACCAGGAGATTGGACTTTGTAATATGGCTATAACTAATGAATAGTTCTCTCATTTGCTATACATTTCAACATTTTTGCCTGATATAATTTAATCAGTGTGTTGATGTCACAAGTATTGCTTTGATTTTTATTGTGACTTTCAAAACCACTAAGCTTTTTTCTCGCCTTCGCAGTCTTCAAGGTAGAACCCGAATGTTAAATTACCCTGTTTATAGCATATGTCCATCCACGTTTTCTTCCATCTGTGAAATCCCCGTGCTTTATTACACATGAATGGATCCGTGGCCTTAAGAATTGCTCCTACTATGACTAATGTCTTTATATTTTTAATAAAATAATTTTCATATATGTATGAACACTCCTTGTGTGGTTGATAAAATAAATTTCTGAAATAAATTTATGATTATTTGAATGTCTATGAACTTATAGCAAGAAAAATAATAAAACTAATTTGGCAAATAAAATTTGACACTATGTAAGGTGCACAAAAATGCAGTGAATTGATTGGATTGATCAAGCCAGCCTGTTCTCTGACTAGAGAGAAAAAATGGTTTTGGTTGAAATAAGTATTGTAAATGCATTCATGGTTACAAATGGCCTTCCCTGAAATTTTATCTCTAGATGAGTAATTTTTAAATCATAATATCAATAGTTTTTCATACTTACACACTTGCTTTTTGTGTTCTATAGAGCCAAGAAAATGATGAGCTAAGAGATGCCCATGAAAAACGCAAGGAAAGGCTACAGATGTTACATACCAACTACAGAGCAGTAAAAGAGCAATTAAAACAGTGGGAAGAAGACAGTGGCATGTGAGTTACATAGCTCATAAAGACATTTCCCTAAATATTAAATGGAATGGAGAGCATTATATAGGTATTTTAATGGCTTTTGTTTGGTTTTAGAGAAATTATTTGGTAGTCAAATCTTTGCTGTGAATATTTTAGTGGAAAATATAACAAATGAAAAAAGAAAAATGTGGTATTCATAAATATTGATTTTCTTATCATTTACAGATGTCATTGGCAGAAGGTGATTATGAGTAGTATATGTCTTTACTATCAATAGAATAGCTTAATAAAAGTCTATATTTCAAAGTAAAACCAGTTAATATCCATATTATTGAAGAACTGCTTTAAATAAATAAAATACTGGTGTTAAAATTTTTATAACCCCCAAAGTATTTACATTTTAATGGAAAGACAGTAGAAATATGAAGCCTAAATGTATAGTTAACCACCTTAAACTATTTCAACCTAGCCTGCAGTTTGAAGCTCTTTACTATCCATCAGTTTTTAACTTTAGCTTATCTGAATGACTCGGCAGTCTCAGTTCAATTGCCCTAAACAGGTGTTCAGATCTTGGTTAGTCGTAAGTTGCTCCCTTGTTAACAGTATCAACAGAGGGCAAAGGACTGAATGAGTACAGAAAATCTACTTCCCTCCCACTTTGAGATGGATCCTTTAGGGCACTGTTGATGATACACATTGGTCTGTTCTGTAGAGAAGTCGTTTCTAAATTGGCCAGTACAGCACTTTTAAAAACTAAAACTAAATTTTGTTTTATGTACAGAATAGGAAACTATAAAGGGCATTTGCCTTCACTTGTAGATAATTGTCACTTCTAATCCTTTCCTTTGATGAATGGGAAATGTTTCAGTGTGTCTTAGTGAAGCAGTGATAAAGCAGCTTTCCCTAGCTTTAACCTCTGCTCACCCAGCTTGCAGTAATACCTACAAGAGTGCAGTCTGCTTTCTGACATAGTCACTACTAATGACTCATCTGCAACATGGCATCTTTACCACATGCAGATTGGATGTCAGCGAATTCTAGATGAATCAATTGCATGTGTCTTTCTTTTGTAGACTTATAATCATACCGTGTATGTTTTATTACTATTATATTAGAATGAATGAGAGATATAAACCCTTAGGTTTATTAATATCATATGCCTACTCAAAGGTTTGCTTTTTCATGGTAGCAATTTATATTTAGGAAATTATGATATAGGACTTTAATTATTGACATGCTTAGGTATTAGGAAAGTCATCTAAGAAACAGTAAAATTAAATTAGTAATTGAGATTTGGCCATTGGATAGTTCTGAATTTTAAGGAATATATAAATAAACTTTATAGCACTTTGAATATGCTGCAAACTTTCATTTTAAAAGTAGGACTGAAACTAGAAAAATGAAACGAGCACATCCTCAACAACTTTGTCAAGAAGATTCTGATGCTGTGTGGAATGAACTGGCTTATTTCAAAAGAGAAAACCAAGAGTTGATGGTTCAAAAGTGAGTTTCTTTGTAACAACAGAAAACTGGATAAATAATCTGAGAATTTTTTGTTGCTCAAAGTCTTTTTAGAGTATCACACCTTAAGGATTGAAAATGAAATTATTTGAGATTTATAAATAAGACTATATATGTATGTGTATATGTATATAATTATGCAATAACAAGTTGCACATTTACTAGCTCTAACAGAAGCTGTAAAATATGATCTAGGGATTGTGTTAATTAATGTGGCTCTCATCTGTTGAGGGTGTCGCTCTTCATTAGCCTGTATTTTAGACACTGCCGTGCTTCATTTTTGGAATGAGGTGGAGAGGGGATAACCTAGCCAGCCATCCTTGTTTGATCTCCTAGATATATACGCAATGCAGAATGCCTGAGCTCTCTTGGTTCCCTGCCCTGTCCTGCTAATCCCAGCTGAGCTCATTATGGTGTAGCCTTGCTGCTACTCTTGGAGCCAGAGCTGTCCAAGCTAATTACTGGTAGCAGCAGAACTGCCTGTTAAGGGTCTGGTGTGGATCTGCTAACATGGTCCTTGGTAGTGACCTGCAAAAGACACGAGGGAATTGCATTCTTTCTTGCCTTGCACTACCCGTCCTTTGGGTTTAATGCTGATCCTGCACACAGGTCTTTTAGCTGCCCTAAGTATAAAACTTGATGAAGGATACTCACATTTTAGAAAACATACAGTTTGCTTGCTTGATCTTATAATGCACAGGCTATTATATTCAGCTTGGCAAAGAAAGAACACTTTTTTGTTTTGTTTTGAAACACAACAAAAAAAGATTTATACCAATATAATTAGTCTCTTCTTTTAATGACTGGTTTTTTCATTTAGAGTGAATTTCTGACATGTGAATCATAAAGCATTTTTAAAAGTTCAGTTATTGTTTAGTTTGCTACAATTTAACATCGTGTTACATATTGTAATTGACTGTCATTGATTATTCTCAACTGTAAGCCAAAAGCATTCTTTTTTATAATATGTGTAACTGTGATCCTTTGCTATACTTTGGAGGGAAGGATCATGTCAGATTTAAATGTATGTTCTTACTTCCCTCCTAAAGTACAATATTTTCTATGATAGCTGACTATTAAATGCCAATAACTAAGTCTCTTACCATGAAAATTTTTATACAGGCTACATAATGTTTTTATTTTTAAATTTAAATTTAAATTAGAAACAAGGTTGCTTCACATGTCAATTCCAGGTCCCTCTCCGTTTCCCTCCTCTCCTCCCGTGCTCTCCCACCAATCCCCCCAATATCTCCTTATTTCCCCAGGGAGGGTGAGGCCCTCCATGGGGGTATCCATAGTCTGTCATTTCATACAGGGCAGGGTGTAGACCCTACCCCAAGAGTTCAGGGTGAGAATGCATCTCTCATTGTTGGATGGGAGCCCAAAGTCCATTTGTATACCCGAGATAAATACTGATCTACTTAATACCCAAGGCTCAATAGATTACCTAGGCCTCCTCACTGACACCCACATTCAGGGGGTCTTGATCAGTCCCATGCTGGATTCCCAGGCATCAGTCTGGGATTCAAGAACTAACCCTTGTCAGGTCAGCTGTTTCTGGGGGTTAAACCAGCCCAGTCTTAACCCCTTTGTTCATCAGTACTCTCTCTGTGTCACTGGATTTCTTGAGTTCAGCTCAGTGCTTACAGGCTACATAATTTTTTGGCTCAAACATTTCTTGATGATTTTAAATAGATTTATTAGAATATAATTCAAAAAACCATGTAATTCAAAGATTTCTGTACTATCTATCATTACACTTAATTTTAGGGCATATTTCATTGCCTCTGCAAAAGCCTATACAACCAACCCTCCTATCTACTTTTCCAACCCTAGGCAATCACATACTGATCTATTTTCTCTGTTTTTAGATTTGATTGTTCTCTATTTTCATATAATATTTGTAACCACATTCTTTCACTCACTGTATTTCTAAAGCTGTAACATGTACTAGTACCACCTTAATTTTGTATGAAGTGAATTAAACAAGAGACCTAGAAAAGGCTGTTAGAATCAACCTACTCAAGATAATTCAGGTAGATATTAACTATAAGAGATATATCTGAGAAGTATTTTACTCATTTATGAAATAGAATGTAAAGAATCCATTTAAAGAAAGTTTAGCAACACTTAAAGCCTAATCCATTTACTCTGAGTGGCTGCTAGATTATGACTACCTCTTTGTTTTTTTAATTTAAATTAGAAACAAGCTTATTTTATGCATCACTCCCAGTTCCCTCTCCTTCCCCTCCTACCCTGCAGCCCACCAAACCCCTATCCCATCCCCTTTCTACTCCCCAGGGACAGTGAGGCTTTCCATGGGGATCTTCAAAGACTGTCATATCATTTGGAGCAGGGCCTAGACCATCCCATGCGTGTCTAGGCTGAGAGAGTATCCCTCTATGTGGAGTGGACTCCCAAAGTCCATTTGTGTACTAGGGATCAATACTGATTCACTGCCAGAGGCCCCATAGATTAACTAAACCTCCAAACTGACATCCTCATTCATGGGGTCTGAGACACTCCTATATTGGTTTCTCAGCAATCAGTCTGGGGTCCATGAGCTCCCCCTTATTCAGGTCAGCTCTTTCTCTGGGTTTCTCCAGCCTGGTCTTTACCCCTTTGCTGGTTACTCCTCCCTCTCTGCAACTGGATTCCAGAGTTCAGCTAGCTCAGTGTTTAGCTGTGGATGTCTGTTTCTGCTTCCATCAGCTACTGGGTAAAGGCTCAAGGATGGCATATAAGGCAGTCATCAATCTCACTATCAGAAAAGGGCATTTAAGGTAGCCTCTCCACTATTGCTTAGATTGTTAGTTGGGGTCAACCTTGTAGATCTCTCTGGACATTTCCCTAGTGCCAGATTTCTCTTTAAACCTATAATGACTCCCTCTATTATGGTATCTCTTTTCTTGCTTTCCTCTATTCCTCCCCTGACTTGATCTTCTTGCTCTTATGTCCTCCCCTCTCTTCCCCTCCCCTCTTCTTTTCCCTTCTCTTTCTCCTAATTCTCTCTCCCCTCCCCCATCCTCCCAATTAGCTCAGGGATTCTTGTTCTTTTCCCCTTCTCTGGGGGACCATGTATGTCTCTCTTAGGGTCCTCCTTGTTTCCTAGCTTCTCTGGCGGTGTGGATTATAGGCTGGTACTCCTTTACTCTATGTCTAAAATTCATATATGAGTGAGTACATACCATGCTTGTCTTTTTGTGATGGGGTTACCTCACTCAGGATGGTTTCTTCTAGAGCCATCCATTTGCCTGCAAATTTCAAGATTCCGTTGTTTTTTTTTCTTACTGAGTAGTACTCCATTGTGTAAATGTACCACATTTTCTCTATCTATTCTTCAGTTGAGGGGCGTCTAGGTTGCTTCCAGGTTCTGGCTATTACAAATAACGCTGCTATGAGCATGTTTGAACAGACGTCCTTGTATGAATGTGTGTCTTGCGTATATGCCTAAGAGTGGAATTGCTGGATCTTGTGGTAGACTGATTCCCATTTTCCTGAGGAATCTCCACACTGATTTTCAAATTGACTGTACCAGTTTGCACTCCCACCAGCAGTGGAGGCGTGTTCCCCTTTCTCCACATCTTCTCCAGCAAAAACTGCATGGCTAGCTCTTTGAATGAAGTGCTGAGTCATTATTAAACCATAAAAATTTTTTCTTAGTACTGTTTAAATCCGTGAAAATAGTCATTTACAATAGTTATTTTAAGGTAGGACTTAAATTAGTAAAACATAATGAATTATTCTTCATAAAGAATGCTAAAGAAGCTGGGCATATCATCCTAGCACTTGGGAGGCAGAGGAAGAGGTCACAGCAAGTTGGAGGCCAGCCTGGTCAAAGTAGCCAGTTCTGCACCAGCCAAGAATACATAGGGACACATCATCTCAAACAAAGAATCAAGCAAAATTGAACTACTCTATGTTTTACATTACAGTGATTAAATGTACACCAGAGTTTTATGCTCTGTATTGTGGAAAACAAGGACTTTTAACATTTCAAAGTGTTTAAATTTTGTTCTTTTTAAGTGATTTTAAAAACTGCTACTTGAGTTGCTGACTTGCTTCATTAAAAAAGTCATTAAATAGAATTTGGCTTGTGATTAGGAGAGAATTTAATTGCCTAGATGTTCCAAAACATGTCTCTGGCATTTCTTGCTAAGCGCTGTTCTCAGCAGTGACTATTACAAATCAAAACCTCCGTCCACTTTGAAAAGTGTTGATGCTGTTCTGTCTTGCAGTATTAAATATCTGTCCACCGTTTATGTAAAAATATGTGCCATAGGAGTACTGGGATCATAGACACTTTGCCCAGCCTCCAGCTTTGAGCTGGGTTCCCAGAGTCTAAACCCAGGCTGTTAGGCTTGCTGGAGTAGATGCTTTCACCATCTGAGATACCTCCCCAGGTGCAGACCCTGATGCTGTTGTCTTCTTGCCTTGTAGAGACATATTAATTCCTGTTACCTTGCCTGCTTATTTTCTTTGTTCTTATCTTTCTTTTAGGGCATGGTGGGGATGCTGTCAGGGCAAATGGTAGATATGGAGGGACTGAGAAATTAGTGGAATTGTGGTGCATGATGTGAAATTCCTAAAGAATCAATAAAGAAATTATATTTTTGATGAAATCTGACTTTTCTCTTATATTATTCATGGCTTTGAAGTTATATCTAGGCATTATTTTCTTGACCTAAACCTATAAGCATTTTATGCCATGTTTTAAAATTTTTATAAATTTACATTTTATATTTGGCTCCATGTTCCATTTAGAGCTATACTTTGTGTAAGTTATGTGTTATAGACCAAGTTTGTTTTGCTACAAATACGTGTCCAGTTGTACCAGCATCACTTTTCAAAAAGATATTTCCCTAACAAATTGCCTTTTAACTGTTATGTATGAGTTCATAACATTTCTTTGCACCAAAATACAACTCTTTTATTCCATTCATCACAATACTTGAATTTCATAAAGAATGTACTGTCATGATAGTTGATGCTTTCCACAATGTGTTAAACTCAGTGATAGTAATCAGCTTCATTCTCCAGAATTGTTTTGACCCTTGTAAATACTTTGCTCTCCCATATAAGTTCTAAGTATGAATAAATAAAACTTTGAAAAAGCAAATTCTGTAGTAAGAGACTCAGGAAGGAACTTTGATTGGAATTGAGCTGCAGCTCAGAGCTGCTTGGGAGAGTAAAAACATTACGTGTATTGAACCTAAATTTCCAAAAAAGGAGAATGTCTACTTATTATTTGGGTTTTTAATTTTATTAGTATTAGCTATTGTAGCTTACATGCCTTGCATATCACATGTGCTTGTTAACTGCTCTGTTGGTACACACTTTTAATCCCACTTGGGAACTGTTGCAAGGGACATGATCAGGCCCAGGCCAGCCTGGGCTCCAGAGTGAGACACGGTCACAAAAGAAAGAAAAAAATCTTTGTGATATGGAACAAAGCATTTAAATTTTGGAGCTATCATAAATGATGCTATGATCTTTATTTTTGTTTCTGACACACACTGTTTTGTGCCTACAAGTACATTATATTTTTATATATTGTCATTATGTCTTCATGTTAGAGATTAGCCCGCCATACTGACATAGGACTTTTCTTCCTTCCTTCCTTCCTTCCTTCCTTCCTTCCTTCCTTCCTTCCTTCCTTTCTTTCTTTCTTGCACTCTTTCTTTCTTTCTTGCAATTTTATGTTTTTAATCTGCAGGATCTTCAAGAATACTTTGGATTGTGTATTTCTTAAGGGCTTAGAGAATGTGCCATTTGTTTCTTGTCTCTGTGGCTTGTGATGAGAAGGCACTGTTTGAATACTTTTTCTCTTCTATTGACAATGTCTCATTTTTTTCTGCTTTCAATAATTTCTCAATTTTTTCAGAGGTTTCATTGTAAGATTCTTGGCATAAATTTCTTTGAATATAGTTTATTTTGGATTATCTCAGTCTTTTAAAACACTGGGAGGGATGAAGTTGCCAAATTTCAGGGTTTTAGGCCATAATCTCTATGAATATTTTCTTGAAAAACATGCTCCATTCGTTCCACCATTAGGATTCTAGTGACTCCTTTTTTCCCAGATCCTGAGATGCTTTTCATCTGATTTTCACCATGCTTTGTATTTATAGAGATTAGGATATTTATGCTTTTGCATCTGCAAGCCAAAGTTTTCCCTTCTCTCCTCTTTCATCTCTTATATTCATGGGGTGAATTTTCAAATTGAAATTTAGGTAAAATATCTATTTGATTATTCTTTATGTAACCTACTTATTAAGTGAGAGTTTCTGTTTTATTTTATATAGAAACAGTTGCCATTGTTCCTTGGATAATTTTAGTTATGGTTGCTTTAAAATCCTTGTCAAGTTATTCTGACATATGTATTATTGGTAGTTTGAGTGAGAAATCACATCTAGGACATTTGAACTTTGGCTCTCAGTTGGTGGCACTGAATGATGAATTTTAAGTGGTATAGCCTTGTCTGAAGGAGTATGTCATTGGTGATGGGTTTTGAGATGTGAAACCAAGCCAATTCTAGTTCCAGAGTTCTCTCTCTCTCATAGCATTAGGAAAGTTACTACTACAGAAGTTTTTATAAGAGACTGGGCTGTTCTTGTGAAGACCCTGACCATGTGGTTTTAGAGGAATGAGGAAGATTTTGGAACTTTGGATTGAAAGAGTAGTGAGACCTCTGATATATGGCATCATGTCATTAGCAAATAGGGATCACTTGACTACTTTCTCTATTTATATCCCTTTAATTTCCTTCTCTTGCCTTATTTCTCCAGCTAGTTATTCAAGGACAATGTTGAAAAGAACTGGGGACAGTGAACATTCTTTTCTCACTCCTGACTTGAGTGTGGGATTCTTTCAAGATTTTCTCCATTTAGGCTGTCAATGGCTGTGGGTTTTACATATATTGATTTTACTATGTTGAAATGTTTCCTTTAGCCCTGTATCCTCTAGGACTTTCATTATGAAACACCAGATTTTCTCAAGGGATTTTTCTGCATCTATTGAGATGATCTTGGTGACTTATTTTTGTCTTTAAGTCCATTTATGTGGTTTATTACATTTGTTGATGTTGAACTGTCCCTCCATTCCAGGGACAGATGAAACTTGGCCATGGTGTATAAGCGTTTTGTTGTATGTCTGTCTTCTGCTTGCAGTTATTTAATTGAGCATTTGGAGTCTATGTTCCCCAGGGCTATTGGTCTCATTTTTCTTTTCTGTTTTGTCTTTACCTGGTTTGGGTATTGTCACGACCACCTCGACCAGCAAGGAAGACACAACTCAGGAACCCTTCTTGCAGACAGTTTATTCAGGACCTTGATGAACAGTGGAAAGGCAGTCGCGGGAGAAACCCCTCCTGCTCCCTGAATAGCCGAGGCCGGCCAACCCTGAACGGCCACGTATGCATAAGCCATTGGTGCAACACCCCGTAAGCAATCTGATGATCATGGCGTGACCCTGGCGGGATAGGAGCACGCCAAATAAAGAGTTGTTTGTTACCAAGAGCACTCACCGTCGGGATGGTGGAAGGCCATCTTTAAGGCGCGGTGTGGCAGCTCTCCACAGTTCCCCCTTTTTGTTTTTATATAATAACAAAGACAGGTGAAGATAGAGGCCCGATCCCTGGTGTGCAGACCTGGGATAATGTACTGGTGACACCCACAGACTCTACGCCTGCGGTGACCCTGACCCATCCCGTACCTATTTTCCCAGGGAATGGATCTCGGGTACAACTTTCATGCAATCGGGCTTGTCTCCCGAGGGTAGCTCAACTGCTCACAAGCAAACCCTTGTGCAGTGCTTAGCCTTACACCCCAACCGAGGAAATCAATGTTCAATAGCGGCCAGCCAGGCCGAAGGGGACTGTCCTTCTTCAATGGCAGCGAATGCTTGCATGACCATCATCGCATTACGGTGCTGATTAGACTGAACATTACAGAAGCACCACAGGCATACCAGGGAGGCTATGGCCATCAGGCCAAGTAGGGACCCTATCCCCGCCCACTCCTTTAAGTGATCTATGGCAGCCATGATCCAGGAGGACAATCCTTCTGCGATGCTGGAATCAACGCGGGTGGAGTTCACTGTCACTATGGCCGCGCGCAGTTGGTCCAGTTCCTTTTCAAATTCCCCTGACCAATTACCTAAAAGATAACTGGAAAGTTATTTAGACAAATTTGAATTTTCAAACTGTACCCTGGTAACACAAAGACCGGGATATTTAAAAGACCTTTATTCTTCCCTACCATATCTGGGGAAAAGGTGAATAGTTTATCTTCATTTGTCCAATTCACTTGCGCGGCCTGGCATTCTGTCCAGGGCTAGGCCTCCCCCTCAAAGTGGCCCCAGCATCGGGGTTCCCACCTTGGTTGAGTAGGAGGGTTATCATTACTCCTCTTTGCTACTACTGGCCATGAACCATTAATCCAGGCCGCATTGGTAGAGTAATTTGTGATAAGATGCATCCGGCAGGTGGTGGAATTACAACTTTGACTCTGTCCGGATTGACATTTATCTTTATCAAAAAACCATCCTGCAGTATGACGGGCTAACTTAATATAGGAGCTGTTGGTCAAAAATGTAAAACACAAACTTCCCTATAGGGGATGCCTGGGTATCTAAAGGAAGGGAGGGCAGGTTAAGCTTGCTTGAGGTGGTAAATAACCGAGGGAAAACTTGCACATTATGGCGGACCGGCATCGGCACTGGAAAGGCCGATAGAATCCCCCAGCGTGGCTCTGCCACCCCATTGTCGTTATCATCGTCATCATTGGAAGGCATGGGGTGAGCGGCCTGAGTGGCATTTGCATCATTCGGATCGAGCGGCATCTGCGCCTTCCTCACCAGTCGTTCTGGAACCCACACGGGGTCTTGTTGGTCCTGTGGAAAAACACAAACAGAATCTTGTGCCCAAGTCAGCACGGGATCAGGCCCACGCCATGTGCCTGTCAAGATGTCCTTCCATTTTACCAAGCCTTTGCTTGGACCATGGGGGTCTTGATGCCTGTCAGCTGCAGAGCGACCTTGAGCATCCAAATTTAAAAAATTTATAGTAAAGAGGGCGAGAGAAAGCCTCTCTTTTTGGGTGCGGCCATAGCCTGTTCCCCCTTTTTGTTTATTTAGACATTCTTTTAGCGTGCGATGGGCACATTCTACTATGCCCTGACCTTGTGGGTTATATGGCAATCCATGAAGCAGTTTAACCTCCATTTGTTTGCAAAAGGAGGCAAAGGACTGAGCCGTATAGGCCGGCCCATTATCAGTTTTCAGCTGCCTGGATTTTTCCCAGGACGCCCAAGCCTCCAGGCAATGGGTGACAACATTGCGAGCCTTTTCGCCTGACAGAGGGGTGGCATGGATAATTCCAGAGCAGGTATCAACAGATACATGGACATATTTTAGACTGCCAAATTCGGCAACACGAGTAACATCCATTTGCCAAACCTTTAAGGGGAGCAATCCTCTAGGATTGACTCCGAGACAGGGCGGATGATGATGGACGGCACATTAAGTGCAATCCAAGATGACTTGTTGTGCGTCAGCCTGAGAGAGATGACACTTCTTTTGTAAGGTTTTGGCATTTACATGAAAATTTTTATGAAAATCTCTGGCTCTATCCAGGGTGGAACAAAGGAATATATACTCCATTCTGGTCCATTGGTCAACTTTATCATTGCCTTCACTTATGGGGCCCGGGAGGCCCGTATGTGCTCTGACATGACGTATGAAAAAACAACACTTTCGATGCCAGATCAAAATTTGAAGCCTTCGGAACAGGGAGCAAACTGGGCTGCTAAGCTTTATAGGAATGGTAGCTTCCAACATTTTTACAGCATTAACCACATAGTCAGAGTCCGAAAGTAAATTGAAGGCGAAAGAGCAAGTCTCAAAAAACTTGACAACAATCTCTAGTTCTACTAATTGGGGAGAGCCGGGTTGAAACTGTATCTGAACGGGTTCTGAAGAGCCCACCATATAGGTACCACATCCTGTTTTTGAGCCATCTGTGAATACATTGGGGGCACCTGGGATTGGAGCATTGGAAGTTATTTTTGGAAAAACTACCGGGTGCTCCTTTAAAAAATCCTATTAATGGATGTTTTGGATAATGATTATCTATATCCCCTTTAAACCCACACCGTAAAATGGCCCAATCATCAATAGTGGTGCAAAGGTCATGAATTTGATCATTGGTGGGGCTATGCCAAAATATTGTAAGCATTGTTGGATGCCATTTTGAGCCAATCTTGCCACCGCGGTGGGATAATACTCAATAGATTTAGCAGGGGAAATGCTTGGACAAATCCACAATAAAAGTCCATCCTGCCAAAGCAGGCCCGTAGGCTGATAATATGTGGGAAGTATACATACAAAGATGGGTTGTCCCTCCTTGCATCTTTGTAGGAAAGCATCTTGTAGTCTCTCTTCCACCCTACGTAGGGCGAGCCTTGCTTCAGGGGTTAACTGTCTGGGGAAATCCAAGACCGGATCTCCATTTAAGAGATCATTCAAGGGCTGTAAATCATAATTAGGTAACTTAATAAAACACCTAATCCATTTTATTTCTCCTAGCAACTTTTGAAAATCATTTAAGGTTTTTAAATTATCTTTTCTTAACTCTAATTTTTGTGGAATAATATGATCTCTGATAATCTTTGTGCCCAAATAATTCACCATTTTTCCTTTTTGAATCTTTTCGGGAGCCACAAGCAATCCCTTATTCTCCAATAAAAACATTAATCTAATAAATGCCTTTTGTAAATTTTTTTCTTCCTTGGCTTCTAACAGCACATCATCCATATAATGAAAGCATATTAGGATGGGGAATTCCCTTCTTAATGGCTCAATGGTCTGTCCTACATAGAGCTGACACATAGTGGGGCTATTGGCCATTCCCTGGGGCAACACAACCCATTCAAATCTCTGATTGGGCTCTTCATGATTTAAAGATGGGACAGTAAAGGCAAACCGTTTACAATCCTCCGTATGGAGAGGGATAGAGAAAAAACAATCTTTTATATCTATTGCAGAAAGTAACGGCAGCCCCCACTGTACAGGGCCCATTGCTTGCATTTGGCTATTTATGGCTGGCAAGTCCTGTAAGAGGCACCATTTTCCTTATTTTTTTTTTAATGACAAAGATGGGCGTATTCCATGGCGACAGGGACGGCCTTATGTGCCCCAAGGCAAGCTGTTCAGCGACTAGGGTTTTTGCTGCACTCAATTTCTCGGAGGAAAGTGGCCACTGAGGAACCCATATAGGCTCCTCTGTCTTCCATGTAATGGGAATACCTCCCTCATCGGCCCCTAGGAAAAACCCAACCCTTGCCTCGAGTGTCTCTGGCGTGTTTGAACGGGCCCCCTATCTCCTTGTAAATGTTTTCCTAGCCCGAAACCTGGATGGCATCCCATGTCCCTCATCATTTGTTGAGAGGCAGCTGAAAATTTATTGCTTAGCTTAAAGCCCATATCGTTGAGCAAGTCCCTCCCCCACAAGGAGACGGGAAGATCCAGGACATAGGGCTGCATAGTTCTGGAATGACCCTCCTCATCTTTCCACCGTAGGTGTCTAGTACATCCGGAGCCTTAGCATACCCTAGCCCTCGTAAGGTTTGAGAGGAGGCCTGTATAGGCCAACCCGATGGCCAGTCCTTTTTTGCTATAATGCTTTTGTCTTTCCCCATGTCTAGCAGGCCAAGAATCCTTTTTCCATCCACATTAAGTGTTAGGACTGGTCTTTGATTTAATTCCAAGGACAAAAAGGTCAGATCTGTTCCTGTAGAGCCACAACATTCCTTTCCTCTTTCATTTGGCCATGCTGGAAACAGCTCATGTAGGCTGGGCAGAAGCACAAGTTGGGCAATTCTGTCTCCCGGGGAGATAGCTACCACCCCTCTAGGTGACTCTACCATTATCTTTGTTGTACCAGCATAGTCAGGGTCGATTACCCCAGGATGTACCTTAAGACCCTTTAAAATAGTGGATGATCTTCCCAGGAGGAGACCCACCGTGCCTGGGTTCAAGGGTCCTTGGAGGTCTGATTCTATTAATTGTACCCCCATTTGAGGGGTCAGTACGAGTCCAGAGGCAGAACAGAGGTCCAGTCCCGCTGCACCTGCAGTGGCCCTGCAAGGTTTTTGGGGTGCCAGAAGGTCGGCCACTGTTCTAGGCTTGTCTCCCTCGGATTGGGATTTTCTGTTGTTGAGTTCTCCATGGCCCCATATATTTGTGGGCCCTGAGGCTTGGGGCCCGGTCTCCCATTTTTTGGCATTGACATATATGGGATGACATGACCGTTAATGTCCCTAACAGACCTGCACTCATTCGCCCAGTACCTCTCTTTTTTACATTTTGGGCATAATCCTGGCATGGCGCATTGAGCGCCTTTAGAGTTTAAAGTATCCTTAGTCCTTGGCTGGTCTCTTTGTGGGCAATTACACTTCATATGCCCCGCTTTACCACAATGGAAGCAAGTTCCGGGGTGGCCGCCTCCCCTGCTTAATTTGATGACGGCGGCCGCAAGCCCCTCATTAGTCAGGGGGCCGCCTATTTCCCTGCAGGCCCTCATCCATTCCTCAAGTCTCCTAAGCCTAAGTGGAGTGATAGCCGCCCTGCATTCTTTGGTACATTGCTCAAACACAAGTTGCTTTATTAGCGGCATGGCAGTATCAGTATCGCCGAAGATATTTTCTGCTGCCTCCACCAACCTGGCCACAAAATCAGAAAAAGGTTCAGATGGCCCTTTTAAGATTTTTGTCAAATTGCCTGTCACCTCCCCTTTATTGGGGAGAGCCTTCCACGCCCTAATGGCGATCTGATTGATCTGGTCATACACCAATGGTGGATAAGCATTTTGTTGAGTGGAGTATCGACCCATGCCTAGGAGCATTTCTGCATCCCAAGCAGCCTGGGGCCCTCCTGCCGTGGCATTAGCCGCGCTCTGAGTAGTTGCAAATTCATTGAGATAGGCCTTCCAATCTAGATATTGACCGGGTGACAAGCACGCCTTTGCAAGATTCCGCCAATCAGCTGGTGTCATGGCAAATCTATGTAGGGTCTCTAACTGAGCAACTGTAAAGGATGCTGTGACCCTGTAGGTTCTGACCAATTCAGCCAAAGATTTTACGATCTTAAAATCCAACATTTCATGAAATCTGTTTCCTTGAGGGTCCTGGAAAATTGGATAGGCCAGAGGCATCTCTGTTCTAACCTGTCTCCAAACTTCTGAGTTGAAGCAAGCTCCTCCTGAATTAGCTGCAGCCTCCGGATAGGGAGGGGGAGCCGAAGGGACTATCTCAGTCCTTGGGTAAAGTCGGCTAACTTTCTTCCTAGCTGTAATTTAGCAAGCGATCTTCGGGCGGACTGTAAAGGCACTTATGGGGGGCCTCCTGCTCCTCTTCTGACTCAGACTCTTTGGTGGAGGTAGGGGCCGCAGAACTATTAATATCCTCCAAGTCTGACAGGCCAGGGTATAATCTATTCCCTTCTTTCTTCTGTTTTAGTTTTATTTTTAGATCTGGGGTATGACCTATGGGAGAGGCGGCCTCAACTGAGGAAGCCGACTCTGACCTCTCCTCCTGTAAAAGTTCTAGGGCTGCCTGACTGTTATTTATGGCTTTAGTGCATTTTTGATCGGTAAGGCACCGCGAACTAACGTCCAAACGGGCCAAACCCTGGAAGCAAGGACATCATGCTCCACGGCAACATCTAAATCTTTGCCTAATTTCTCCCATGACGAGAGTGACAAGCTACCAGATACGGCAAACCAGGGTGCCACAGTGTCACACTCCTTCAGGAATCTTTCCAAAGTACTTTTCTTAAGTTCAAGGTTTTTTGAATGCAGCAACTCATTGAGCGCCAAAAAAATTGGGTGGGATGTTGAATTACCCATGTTTTTAGCAAGGTCGATTCCCGGACTGACCTGCTCTAGTACAATCCTTGCAACAAACAGTGAAAAAGAAAACCCAAAAAATAAAATTGAATACCACCCAAAGGGCCAAGAAAAAATAATACCCTTTGTTTCACTTTTACTCTGTCTGCTTTGACGCGACTCTACTGTTCGTTCTCCACTTATCTACTGGCGAGAATAATAAAATCCCGCTCTTTATGTGGGTCCCCGCCTTACCTGGGGACTTACCGGTGCACCCCCTGACTGCTGCAAGTTCTGAGTTCTGTAGGATCTTCTTCGTACGAGCGTCCCCGTACGGGCCACCAGTTGTCATGACCATCTCGACCAACAAAGGAAGACGCAACTCAGGAACCCTTCTTGCAGACAGTTTATTCAGGACCTTGATGAACAGTGGAAAGGCGGCCGCGGGAGAAACCCCTCCTGCTCCCTAAATAGCCGAGGCCGGCCAACCCTGACCGGCCACGTATGCATGAGCCATTGGTGCAACACCCCGTAAGCAATCTGATGATCATGGCGTGACCCTGGCGGGATAGGAGCACGCCAAATAAAGAGTTGTTTGTTACCAAGAGCACTCACCGTTGGGATGGTGGAAGGCGGAAGCAGGCGCCATCTTTAAGGTGCAGTGTGGAGCAGCTCTCCACAGGGTATTAGATTGATAGTGGCTTCATAGAGGGATTTGGGAGTGTTTCTTCGGATTTTATTCTTTTGAAAGTTTAACAAGAATTGGTTTTGCTCTGCAGAATTCTGCTGTGAATACATTAGCCCTGGGCACATTTTAGCTAGAAGATATTTAATTATTCTTTGTTGTAGTTACTTTTCTATTGCTGTGAAGAGCCTGTCTCAGAATTTCTGTTCCTGTGATGAAACACTATGAAGAAAAGCATCAGTCATTAAGAAAATGCCCTACAGCCCAATCTTATGGAGGCATCTTCTCAATTGAGTCTCCTTCCTCTCAGATAACTATGCCTTGTGTCGAGGTGACTTGAAACTAGACAGCGAATTACCTGTACCAGGCTTTTTCTTTTAGGGCCACCTGCCAGCTCCCAAATCATAAGACAGAGACGTCTTATTAATTAGGAATGATCAGCCTAGCTTAGGCTCCTTTCTTGTTAGCTTTTTTAAGTTAAATTAGCCTGTTTCTCTTTGTTTAGCTTTTGCCTCGGGCCTTTTTACTTTTCTCTACTTCTGTATATCTTACTTTCACTGCTTCTTTATTCTCTCTGGCTGTTGGCTACCTGGCTTCTTGTCCTGGACATGCCCCTGTCTTTCTCACTCATTCTCTTTTTCTTTTGAGTCTAGATATCTCCTCCTAATTTATTCTCTCAGCCTGGCAGCCTACCTGTCCTTTCTTCGCTTAGCCATTAAATGTTCAGTTCTTTATTAGACCAATCAGGGGCCTTAGGCAGGCAAGGTGAAACAAATACAACACATCTTTACATAATTAAACACACAACCTTACATAATTAAACAAAAGCAGCATAAACAAATGTAACACACCTTTACACAGTTAAAGTAATATTCCACAGCATAAACAGAGGTAATACATCTTTACATAGTTAAAATAATATTCTAAAACAATGACCCTATTACCAAGGCAACTTATAAAAGAAAGCATTTAGTTGATGGCTTGCTTACAGTTTCAACAGGTGGACAGACAGACGTTGGAGAATTAACTGAGAACTTAAATGTTGAAACAACAAGACACAGGGAGTGAGAGCTAATTGGAATGGTGTGAACTCTTGAAACTTCAATACTCACCCCTAATGGACACCGCTTCCATTAGACCACACCTCCTCCAACAAAGCCACACCCTCCCATACTTCCCAAACAATTCCACCAACTGGGGACTAGGTGCTCAAATGTCTAAGCTCACTCTTCATCAAACAACCACCCTTTTCCAATCTCACTTAATGGGTTTAACTAGATTTGAATTTTTCTTGGTTTAATTTTTATAGTTTGGATGGATCTATAAATTTATCCATTTCTTTTATGTTTTCCAGCTTAATGGAGTGCAGATTTAAAAAATATTCCCTCACAGTATTCTGGTATTCTGACTTTTTCTTTTTTCTTTTTTCTTTTTTTGGTGTTTCCCTGTTCATTTCTGGTTCTGTTATTTGGGTCTCTGCTTACTTTCATTTGGTTAGTTGTGATAAGGTTCCTCCATCTTGTCTATCTTCTCAAAGAGCCTGCTCTTAGATTTATTGGCTCTTTGCCTTTCTCTCTCTCTCTCTCTCTCTCTCTCTCTCTCTCTCTCTCTCCCCCTCCATTCCTCCCTCCCTCCCTCCCTTCTGCCCTTGCTTCCTTCCTTTCTTTCTTCCTTCCTTTCTTTCTTTTTCATTGATTTCTACTCTTATTTTTTATATTTCTTGCCATTTACTGGGTTCCGAGTTGATTTTGTTTGGAAGTTTTCAGTTGCAGAGTTATTAAGTTAGTTATATGTCCTCCTTCTGACTTTTTAATGTAGGAGCTCTGAGTTATAAACTTCCCTCAGAGGACTGCTTTCAATATGTCCTTGAGGTTTTGTTGTAGTGTGTTTCCAGTTACATAGAGTTCTGGGTAATATTTTTCCCTCGATTTCTTTTTTGCTTAGTTCATCATTCAGTCATCCATTAATAAATTGTATAATCTCTATGAATTTGAATTTTATTAGAAATATGTGTGCTGGCATTGTGGCCAGATAAGTTACAAACAGTGATCTCAGGCATTTGTAAACATTTGTTTTATGTCCTAGGATGTGGTATCTTTTCAGAAAGCTTTCATGTGCTGCTGAATAGAATGTGTATTCTTGGTTTTGAGTGATCCCACTCTGTAGATATCTGTTAAGTCAATTTGAGATATGATAATTAATTATGATGTTTCTCTACTAGTTTTTGCTAAGATGACCTGTGAAATTGAGAAAGTGGGGTATTGAAATTCTCTACTATTAATAGATTTATTTTTAGCTATGTCTTTAAATCTAGTCATAGATGGTTTTCTTTTTTAATGAAATTGGACACCCCAAAGTTTGGTGCATGCATATTTAGGATAGTAACATTTTCTTGGTTAGCTGATTGTCTTCCTCTTTATCTCTTCTGGTTATTATTATTATTGCTAATATCTATTTTGTTATGTTTTAGCATAGCAACACCTGCTTACTTCTGGTCCAATTTGTATTAGGACTTTTGTCTATCTTTTTACTCTAAGGTGGTACCTTATCTTTACAACAAAAATAGACGGATTTTGTTTCTTTAATTGGCTTCTTTAATTTCTTTCTTTAAAGATTCAAAGTTCTTACGATACAGGTCTTTCACTTGTTTGGTTAGCGTTACCCCAAGGTATTTTATGTTGTTTGTGGCAATTGTAAAGGGTGATGTTTCTCTGATTTCTCTTTCAGCCCTTTTATCATCTGTATATAGTAGGGCTACTGATTTTCTTGAGTTGATCTTGTAGCCTGCCACTTTGCTGAAGGTGTTAATCAGTTGTAAGAGTTCCCTGGCAGAGTTCTTTGGGTCATTTATGTAAACTATCATATCGTCTGCAAATAGTGAAAGTTTCACCTCTTTCTTCTGTCACGTCTGCTGTGCGGCCTGTGTCCGAGAACATGCGGAGGGTGTCGGGGATTGACAACACAGAGACTCGTTCAACGATATAAAGAGAACTTTTAACAGGCTCCAAAAAGGTTCAAGAAAAACTTCCTAAGAAAAGCTCCCACCAGAGAAGCTTCTGCTCTCTCCTCTCCCCTCGCTGGTTCTGCTCTGACACCAGAGGTGGATGTGTGTGGGTTTTTGAAGGTGCGGTTAGTCTCTGGACAAGGTCGAGGTCAGGGCGGTTTCCGTGGGAAGGCCTTTCCCAGGAACTTATTGTATCATTTTTAGTAAACAGGTTTTTACTAAACATTGTCTTACAGCTGCCTACTCCCAGGCAGAAGGGGAAGTGGCCAGGAACTTATTGTATCGTTTTTAGTAAACATGTTTTTACTAAACATTGTCTTATAGCTGCCTACTCCCAGGCAGAAGGGGAAGTGGGTCTCTGCTCAAGGTCTGGTGTTCCCACATTCTTCCAAGTTTGTATCCCCTTGATCCCCCTTTGTTGTCGTATGGAAATAGCTAGAACTTCAAGTACCATGTTGAAAAGGTATGGAGAGAGTGGACAGCCTTGTCTTGTTCCTGATTTTAGAGGAATTGCGTTGAATTTCTGTCCATTTAGTTTGATGTTGGTTGTTGGTTTACTGTTTATAGCTTTTATTATGTTTAAGTATGTTCCTGTTATCCCAGATCTCTCCAAGACCTTTATCATGAAGGGGTATTGGATTTTGTCAAAGGGATTTTCAGCATCTAGTGAGATGATCATGTGATTTTTGTTTTTCAGCTTATTTATATGGTCGATTACATTGATGGATTTTCGTATGTTGAACCATTCCTGCATCCCTGGGATGAAATCTACTTGATCGTGGTGAATGATTGTTTTGATGTTTTCTTGGATCCGATTTGCCAGTATTTTACTGAGTATTTTTGCCTCAGTGTTCATGAGGGATATTTGTCTGAAGTTCTCTTTCTTAATTGTGTCTTTGTGTGGCTTGAGGATCAATGTTATTGAAGCCTCGTAGAAAGAGTTTGGCAAAGACCCTTCTGCTTCTATTGTGTGGAATACTTTGAGAAGAATTGGTATAAGCTGTTTTTGAATTTCTGGTAGAATTCTGCACTGAGACCATCTGGACCTGGGCTTTTTTTGGTTGGGAGACATTTGATGATTGCTTCTATTTCTATAGGGGTTATAGGTCTATTTAAATTGCTCATCTATTCTTGATTTAATTTTGGCAAGTGATAGCTATCCAGGAAGTCACCCATTTCCTTTAAATTTTTGAATTTTGTGGACTACAGGTTTTCAAAGTATGACCTGATGATTCTCTGAATTTCTGTAGAGTGCATGTTGACACTCTGCTGTTTGGTAAGTTTGGACAAAGGTTTGTCTATCTTGTTGATTTTCTCAAGAACCAACTCTTTGTTACATTGATTCTTGGTATTGTTTTCCTAGTTTCTACTTTATTGATTTCAGCCCTCAATTTGATTATTTCCTGGCATCGACTGTTCTTGGGGGATTTTGCTTCTTTGTGTTCTAGAGCTTTCAGCTGTGCTGTTAATTCTCTAGTATAACTATTCTCCAGTTTCTTCATGTGGGCACTTAGTGCTATGAACTTCCCCCGTAGCACTGCTTTCAAAGTGTCCCATAGGTTTGGGTATATTGTGTCTTCATTCTCATTGAATTCTAGGAAGTCTTTAATTTCTTTTTTTATTTCTTCTTTGACCCAGGAATGGTGCAGTTGTGCCTTATTCATTTTCCACGAGTTTGTAGGTTTTCTGGAATTTGTGTTGTTGTGGAATTCTAATTTTAAAGCATGGTGGTCTGATAAGATGCATGGAGTTATACCAATTTTTTTAAGGTGCTGAGATTTGATATGTTGCCAAGTATGTGGTCGATTTTTGATAAGGTTCCATGTGGTGGTGAGAAGAAGGTATATTTTATTTTAAAGTCTAGTTTGTTAGATATTAGGTTTGCTACCCCTGCTTGTTTCTTGGGTCCATTTGATTGGAAAAATTTTTCCCAACCTTTAACTCTCAGGTAATGTCTGTCTTTGAGAGTGAGGTGTGTTTCTTGCATGCAGCAGAAGGATGGGTTCTGTCTTCCAATCCATTCTGCTAGCCTGTATCTTTTTATGGGTGAGTTAAGGCCATTAATGTTGAGGGATATTAATGACTATTTATTGCTCATTCTTCTTCGATTTGCAATGGTTGTTGTTGGTGGAATTATGTGTGGAATTTCACCCCTTTGTTCTTTTGGCTGTTGGTAGAGAGGGATTTTCTAATGCCTATGTTTTTCTGGTTGTAGTTAACTTCCTTGGGTTGGAGTTTTCCTTCCAAAACTTTCTGTAGGGCTGGGTTAGTGGATATGTATTGCTTGAATCTAGTTTTGTCATGGAATATCTTGTTTTCTCCATCTATAGTGATTGAGAGGTTTGCCAGGAATAGTAGTCTGGGCTGGCATCCATGGTCTCTTAGTGTTGGTAGAATATCTATCCAGGACCTTCTGGCTTTCAGAGTTTCCATGGAAAAGTCAGGTGTAAGTCTGTTATGTTTGCCTTGATATGTTATTTGAACTTTTTCCTTAGCTGCTCTTTATATTCTTTTTTTATTCTGTATATTTGGGATCTTGGGGTCTTGATTATTATGTGGTGAGGGAACTTTTTTTTGATCCACTCTATTTGGTGTTCTGTAAGCTTCTTGTACCTTTCTTAAGGTTGGGAAAGTTTTCTTCTATTATTTTGTTGATTATGTTTTCTGCCCCTTTGAGGTGGTTTTCTTCTCCTTCTTCTATACCTATTATTCTTAGGTTTGGTCTTTTCATGGTGTCCCATATTTCCTGGATTTTTGTGCTAAGCATTTGTTGGACTTAAGATTTTCTGTGGTTGATGAATCCATTTCTCCTAGTGTATCTTCAACACCTGAGATTCTCTCTTCCATCTCTTGTATTCTGTTGGTAATGCTTGTATCGGTAGTACCTGACAGTTTGCCCAGCTTTTCTATTTCCAAACTTTCTCCAGATTGTGTTTTTTAATTGTCTCTATTTCAGTTTTCAACCCTTGCACTGTTTGCATTGTTTCTTGCAATTTTCGATGTATCTTTTGTCCATTTGTTGCCTTTTATGAATTTTTTGGTTTGTTCTTTCTTCCATTTCTTGCATTTTTTGGTTTGCTTTTTTTCGAGTTCTTGTATTTGTTGTTTTTTTTTCTTGCTTTTTTTTTTGCTTTGTTTCTTGCATTTGTTGCCTTTTTTGGTTTGTTTTTTTCTTCCATTTCTTGCATTTTTTGATTTGTTTTTTCATCTATTTCTTTGAGGGATATTCCTATATCCTCTTTTAGGGCCTCTATCGTTTTCATCAAAGTGGTTTTAAGGTCATTCTCTTCTTCATTTGCTTTGGAATTTGGAGTCTTGCTGGTGTGGAGTCTCTAGAATCTGGTGGTTTCATATTTCTTTTTCTGTTGCTGAGTGTGTTTTTGTATTGTCTCTTTCCCATGTCTTCTTCTAGTGGGTGCAGAAAGAGCCCCTTACTGATCTGGTGGTTAAGGGACCAGAGTTACCTTTTGGTGGGTGCTAGCAAGTCCAATAATCTGGTAGTTCTTCTATTCCTCATCCTCGTTCTGGTCCCGTGGGTGGAGAAGAAGACCAGCAATCTGGGGTGCTTAGCCTCCCACCTGGTCCCCTGGACCCGTTGCTGGATCCACTGGTTTCCTGGTCTCGTTGGTGGGAGAGAAGTCCTGGAGTCTGGGGTGTTTGGCTCCTGCTGGGATTGGAAGCTCTGTGCAGTTCCCAGGCGATCTCCAGGCACTGGAACACAGGCCCAGAAGCAGGGCCTGTTGTAGTGGTCCCGCCCCCTGTGGATTTCTTTTATAAAATACATTTCTTGCTTATTTTATCTAGATCCTCTTGATTCTTTCCACGTATAAGTTTTTCTTTTGAGTGTTGTCATTGGGGACTGGAGAGATGTCTCAGCTATTAAGGGCTAGCTAGGCTCACAACCAAAAATGTAAGAGTTTTCAGGTTTCAGTTCCATCTTCTTTTCTTTGGTGTTTCTGTCTCCCTGTTGAACTCTGTTCTCTAATCCTGGGTTGTCTTCATCATTTCCCTCAGCCTTATGTTTATGTTTTCTTGGGCATCACTCAGGTATTGTTTCTCCTTAAGCTTCTTCTTAGTTTCATTGTTACTTTGTATTCTTTTTAAACTCCTTGAATTCTTTGAGTGAGTTGATAATTGTTCTTTTAAATTCTGTATCCTAGAGTTCATTAAGTAATTCTCATTGGAAAAATATTTCTAGAAGACTGGTAGGTTTGGAGTGATTTTCTTGATTGCATATTTTCAGTGAGATCTGGGCATGTGGACTTCTTTTCTTACTTCCTGGTCTGATATGGACAGAGCAGGTTGGGGCAGAAGAGGAAAATGCATGTGGGAGAGGCCTGTGGGTTGGGAATAAGAAGGGAGGATCTGGTGAGGCCCTGAGATCATTTGTGATATAGGGAGGTGAGGCCAGACTAGGCCAGGACACTTAATATGGGACTGGTACTAGAAATGGTGGGCTCAGGAGAAGGTATGGATGGGGAAGTCAGGGAGATTCATCAGACTTTAGAGAAGGAGGTGGGAACTTTGGCCCAATGGAGGTGATTGATGTGGCACAGAAGAGACCTTTGGGGTTGTTTCAGATAAGTGGTTCTTGGTGGAAACCTACAGGTTAGCTGTTTGATACAGGAGGGGGTTGGTCTGAAATATTAAGTACATCTATGGCATAGAAATTTAAAGACTTAAATATTTCCTCTGGCCGGGCGATGGAAGCACACATCTTTAGTCCCAGCATTTGGGAGACAGAGGCAGGTGAATCTCTGTGAATTCGAGACCAGCCTGGTCTACCGAGCAAGTTCCAGGAAGGCTCCAAAACAATACAGAGAAAACCTGCCTCAAAAAAACAAAAAAAATACTTCCTCTGAAAATTATTTTCTATATCATTTCATATAAATTTATGACATATAGCCACTCATCATTACTATATTTTAACAAGAGATCAAGAAAGCAGAAATCTGTGTGTAGACATTCATTAAGTTAATATTTAACAGTATATTTCAGAAACTAGACACTAAACTAGAGACTGAATATTCAGTAGTTTACAGAAGAATAATGAAGTTTGAAGTCTATTATACAGGTAAGACTATAACCTGTGGAGGTAAAAATCACCCTTTGGTTGCTGCATAGTAAGAAGTAAAAAAAGTGCTCAGAAATGGCCATGGTTCACTTGGCTGTCTTGCTCAGTTGAACATGTTGCCTTACTAAGGCTAAATTTAGACTTTGGAGCCTACAGATTCTAATATTTGTTAACATTTTCAAAATGAAAGCATTTGCTGCTGGACATGGTGACATGTGGGCCCGCTGGAATCAGAGGCAGGAGGGATTGTATTCTGTTCCAGAAGTTTGTGACCAGTCTAGACAGCATAGTAAGACTCCATCTTTTAAAAAGTGCATTATAGTCTTTGTGATAGATAAAACTGTAAAAGGGGCTTACCTCTGTCTCAAAATTGCAGTCATGTAATCCAGGAAATCATGTATTATGCACTGCCAGCCAAAGCTGAGGACCCTGTCACTCGTATAGTTGCTAGATATGATAACTTTCACTGTATATTTCTGAATCATTACATATATAAATCAGGAAGGTATAGCTTATATTAACTGCTATATGGGTACTTTGCTAGGCAGAGGGAAAAGGAGAGAGATAATGGGTTACCCCTTTTATTAGGACCTCATAACTTAGAAATGAAATGTGAACAATAGTAGAGTAGAGACATAAGAAGGAAATGTTTATTTTACATATATAGAGAAAAATACAAAGCAGAATTTCCTGAAAAAGATCATACTGTTAACTGACAATTACAAGTTAAGCAGTTGTGAAGTTATTGGTATGCCCCATAAAATGTGGCAATTCATCACTTTGATGTTTAAAGTGCAATTCAGAGGAGGTGTAATTATAGGGATTCAGGATAGCAATTGATACAATGCATTATGCAGTGTAAAAAGATTAGTGTCTTGAATATTAAAGGTCCCATTTAAATCCCTATCATGAAGGCCTTAATGAAGGCAATAACAGAGATTAAGAAGACATAATCTAGTTTATGTAATAATAAAATATATAAGTAAAAGAATATATATTTAAAATACATACTACACATTAATGTAAGACTGTATGTGTATAATTATACACATATCTTAACATAATATAAGACTATATTTTCGTTTTATTTAACTTTTTACACATGTCACTCTCAGTTCCCTCTTCCTCCCCTCCACCCCCGACCCCCCAATCCTCCCAACCCCCACCCCACTCCATCCCCCCTCTTCTCCCCAAGGAGGGCAAGGACTTCCATGAGGGATTTTCAGAGTCTGTCATATCATCTTGGGCAGGACCTAGGTCCTCCCCCATTAGTTCAAGCTGAGAGAGCATCCTTCCATGTGGAATGCTTTCCCAGAGTCCATTTGTATGCCAGGAATAAATACTGCTGTATTCTCCAAGGTCCCACAGATTGCTGAGACCTTTTCACCGACAGCCTGGTTCGATGTGGGGGGGGCGCAGTGTCTGGATCAGTCCCATGCTGGCCTCTCAGTCATCAGTCTGGGGTCTATGTGTTCCCCCCTGTCTAGGTCAGCTGCCTCTGTGGGTTTCACTTTGCTCATCAGTCCTCTTTGCAACTGGGTTCCGGGGGTTCAGTTCAGTTTTTAGCTGAGGGTGTCTGGCTCTGCTTCTGTCAGCCACTGGATGTTCTAGGATAGCATATAAAGTAGTCATTAATCTCACTATCATGGGAGGGCATTTCAGGTAGCCTTAATGCCAGTTAGTGTCACTCTTGTAGATCTCCTCCAACTTACAATGGCTCCCTCTATTATAGTATCTCTCATCCTTCTCTCCTCTATTCTTACACTGGCTCAATTTTCCTGCTCTCCCATCTCCTTCCTTCCCCCTTTCAACCCCTCCCCTGCTCCCAATCCAATTAGGAGATCTTGTCCTATATCCCTTCTCTGGGTTACCATGCATATCTCTCTTTGGGTCCTGCCTGCATCTCAGACTCTCTGGCAGTGGGACTGTAGGCTGGCAATGCCTTGCTCCATGTCTAAAAATCCATATATGAGTAAGTACATACCATGTTTGTCTTTTTTGTGACTGGGTTACCTCATTCAGTATGGTTTCTTCTAGTTCCATCCATTTGCCTGCAAATTTCAAGATTCTGTTTTTTTTTCTGCTGAATAGTACTCCATTATGTAAATGTACCACATTCTCTCTATCCATTCTTCAGTTGAGGGGCATCTAGGTTACTTCCAGGTTCTGGCTATTACAAATAATGCTGCTATGAATATAGTTGAGCAGATGTCCTTATTGTATGAGTGTACATCTTTTGGGTATATGCCTAAGAGTGGAGTTGCTGGAGCTTGTGGTAGACTGATTCCCATTTTCCTGAGGAATCTCCATACTGATCTCCAAAGTGGCTGCACAAGTTGGCACTCCCACCAGCCGTGGAGGAGTGTTCCCCTTTCTCCACATCCTCTCCAGCATGAACTGTCATTAGTGTTTTTGATTTTATCCATTCTGATGGGAATGAGATGGTATCTCAGACTTGTTTTGATTTGCATTTCCCTGATGGCTAAGGATGTTGAGCACTGTCTCAAGTGACTCTTGGCCATTTTAGACTCGTCTATTGAGAATTCTCTATTTAGTTCTGAAGCCCACTTTTTAATTGAATCCTTTGGTGTTCTGGAAACTTGTTTCTTGAGTTCTTTGTAAATTTTGGAGATCAGCCCTGTGTCAGATGTGGGGTTGGTGAATATCTTTTCCCATTCTGTGGGCTGTCGTTTTGTCTTGTTCACTGTGTCCTCTGTCTTGTAGAAGCTTCTCAGTTTCAAGAGGTCTCATTTATTAATTGTCGATCTCAGTGTGTATGCTACTGGTGTTATGTTCAGGAAGTGATCTCCTGTACCAGTTCGTTCAAGGGTATTTCCCATTTTCTCTTCTAAGAGATTCAGTGTGGCTGGATTGATGTGAGGTCTTTGATCTGTGCATGGTGATACATATGGATCTATCGGCTGTCTTTTACATGCCAGCACCCAGCTACTTCAACAACTATTTTTCCTTTCAAGGTTGGTGAAAAATTGTGCTGGTATTTTGATAGGGATTATACTGCAGACTATATGTTTCAATACAAAAACACAGTCTATTAATATGTTTTTTGAGAAAGTAAATTTTTTCATCTTATCTTTATCATTGCTTATTACATAAATGTATTGGTTGGTAAATAGATCTCTGTAGCCCCAGTTTAATTGCCTTTCTTACCAATTTTTCTTAATTCCCTTTAATATACATTTACCTAGTTTTGTATATTGTAAAATGTTATACATAATTTATACTACATATAAAATATTTTCCCTGATATATTACTGTTGCTGCCGTTGTGACATTCACTCAGATTCTAACACAAGTGAGGAGGAACCTAAATCAGTAAACAAACCCTAACAAACTTTTTTCTAATTATAGCATACTTGTTTTATGTAATGATTTAATTAAGTATAAAAAGTGTAGTATCTCTAATGCATTTAAAATATTTTATAGACAAATTTTGAAAACACATGAGCAAGTAAAATAAGAGTAATGAATTATCATTGAATTAGTCATCTCACAATGCTATGACACAATGTCATTGACTAAGAGATTCAAATAACATATTTATTTTTCATAGTTATGGAGGCTGGTAAGACCAAGATCAAGTTGTCAGTTGGAGGAGGTTCTCTATAAATGCCTTCCTCTTGGTTCACAAATAACTGCCTTCTCTCCCTTTAAAACAGTTTTTAATCCCAGCATGAAGGTTCTATCTGATCCCAAGTGCAGATTGCAAAAAATATCCCATTTGGACTTAGAGCTTTGACATGAATTTGGGTGAACACATTTAGACTCAATTAATAGTAATCAACGGTACTGTTTCCTTAAGGATAATTATATCAAGTCAGAGAACTCTAGGTAAGTTATCTAATAACTAGGTGCTAACAAAAGATGCTTCAACTGACTGTTCTGGAACCGGCTCTGTACACCAGGCTGGCCTGGAACTCACAGGATGTGCCTTCCTCTGCCTCCCGAACTAAAGGCATGCACCACCACTGCCCTGCTAGATTGCTGGCTATCTGACTTTTTGTGTTTCTTAGTGTAATATTTTGAAGATTTATCTATAATGTAATATATATCAGAGCATTATGTTTTATTTTGTTTATACATTTATCTATTTGGTAGGCAATTCAAAATTTGATTTTCTGTACTTTTGAATATATACCATGAACTAGTAGAATAGAAACAACTTGTTGAATCACATAGTAATTTCCTTTTTTCTTTGCTTTTTGCGATAGAAGCTTATTGTGTTGCTCAGCCTTGCCTTAAATTTATGATTATCATGTCATTCCTCTTATAAAAAGTTGGGATTACAGGAATGTGCCTATAATGGTAATTCTAGATTTAATTTTTTAAAACACTGCTGAGCTGTTTTCAATTTTTGTTGTAACATATTCATTGCTAATAGTAATGATCAATTAAAATAATTATCAATTCCATAAAGTGATATATTATTAGATGGGCTAGTAATATTTAGAGATAATCTTGCTTTTTCACAAAAATAATACAAATTAATTAAATAGGTATAATTTTTAAAAATCTGACTGTTAGTTGGTTTTATATTTTTAACATTTTATTTATATAATATAATTTTTATTCTTTATATACTCATAAATCTAATAATTCCCACGCTAGTTATAGACACTAAAGATATTTGTATGTCAACAAATATATAGCAGTTTTTTATAACTAAGAATAGTTGGAAATAATCAAATAACATATGACTACATGCTTAATGATACCAAGAAATTCAACTAAATAGTTCTATTTTTATGAGTTGGATGACTTGTCTCACAACAAATCCAAAGGTCAACTCTTGATTTAATCCAAATGTAAATGTGGGTTAAGCAATAAAACATTTGGATTAGAAATATTAAATTATATTAGAAAACACTAGAGGCAATAATTAAGCATTTAGTTAACCATATAAGAGCATATCATTGTGACTTTGTGGTTGGTAGGTGACGATTTCTATATTGAACAGTTAATATGAATTAAAATTTGCTTATATGGACTACAATAAACTTCTGTTCATGGGAAGACACCATTAAGTGAATTTTAAAATCCTACCTTAGAATGAGAAAAGGTATTTGTGGTATATATAGTATCTAAAACTTACAAAGAATTACTATGAATGAATAAAAAAGGACAATCAATTCTGTAAAAAAGAGAACTAAACTATTTACTTAGGTTTCATGAAAGAGGACATTCTGATTGCAAATACGTATGTGAATCATTGATCAGTTTGGTTTTTTCCAGCTACTTCTGTGGGAACCTTGTAGATCTTTTCTGTTGAAAGTATAGTAACACTTTAGCTATTCATCTAAGAATTGTTGTCTGCACCTCACAAATTCTGAAATACTGTGTTTTCAAGTTTCATAAGTTCAAAATATTTTCTAACTCCTGTTGTGTTTTTCTCTGAAGTAAGTGTTTATATTTGAAAGAAAAGATGCTTTATGATATTTGTTAAAATGTAATAGGGAAAAATTGATTCAACATAATTACTATGAATATACCTAGGATTTGCAGCGGGGAAGACAGGTTTGTTTTAGCCTGGTCTGTAGTCTGGGAGGGTGAGAATTACCAACTAAAGAGCAGCGTGGAGAACACTAAGAGAAAACGTCATAGGTAAGGGAGAGGAGCTAAACTGACCTAATGGAATTTTTGCTACAGACAAATCCGTGTGATAAGACATCACCATGAGAGCAGTGGAGGATGAGGGCGTAAGTGAGGGTGATTAAATACTTGTGGCAGAAGGGTTCCTGCCAAACTGACCCAGCAGAGGTGTAAATCTAATACCGGATTCACCAAATGCAATGAGTGAGTCTGTGAGAAAATTCAGGAGGCTACCTGGAGTTCAGTCAAGCAGATAACCTTTAACAGATGTAGTTTCTTTCATTTGAAATACTTAATGATTTTCCAGACAACCCTCATATTGCTTTCCCACATAATTGTACTGAGGTCATAAAAAATGCTTTGGTTTATTGCCATTTTTTTAAAGGGTCATTGTGCCTAGCATGCGGTCTTATTTGGTGATGCTTCAGTAACACTTGAATGTTTATCTTCATGTCCTTTGAGTAGAATGTTTTATCTCACCAGGGAAGTTTTCCTGTGTCTTCCAGATATTCTACATCCTGAGTTGAGATGAAGCATATTTGATTTTCCCCCAAAAGTCATGCTGCTTTAGGATGTAGTGTGTTATCAGTTAAGCAAATAAGACTCCTCATCTGAACTAACCATTGTGTGGTTAATTGTACATGTGTCTTTGTATATGTACTCCTATCTGCACTCTTCCTGGGAAGATGCCTTTGTATTCACAGGACCTAAACATTTAAAGTTCTTAAATATGCATATGAATCTTCATTTAAAAAAAAGATGTACATCTGGGTATCAAACTATAACTTTATTTATAGAATTATCCTGAGGGAAAATAGAGACCATAAACTTGTTATGTTAAGAATTTTTCTTGACTTGAGGATGGCTCAGCAGTTAAGACTATTAGCTGCCCTCTCAAAGAACCTCTGAGTTCATTTCCTAGCACCCACCTCAGGCAGCACGCAACTGCCTGTACCTCCAGCTCCAGGGGATCTGACTTTCCAATGGCCACTGGGCACCTGCACTCACATACATGTCCATACACAGACACTCATACACATGTACATGATACTAAAAATGGAGTATTGGAGACCATTTTCTTCACTGATGTTCCCTCTTACCAAATGACTCTAGTTTGGGTCAAGTTGATATAGAAATAGCCAGTACAAGTGACCTCCTGTGAACTTGACACATAGCACACCACTATTTAACTGGAATCTTTCTTTCTCATTTGTTCCCAAGGTGGCATGTTAATATTAGTATCACAATATAAGCCTTTTTTGACCAGGGGTAGTATCTTGCCCTTCCTGGACGTTGGGGAAACTCTGATACCTCCATATTCCTTCCTTTCCTGGGGTATTTTGAATCTTGAGAAAAAATTCTGATACTTTGTGTGAGTATTGCTTGGAGAAATGCGAGATGGCGTTCAAAACTGACCATGCAGGAAAGATCCATCCTCCTGACTGCTGTCCATCATAACAATTGGGTATAAGTGTATGTTGCAAAACATATTCAATAAAGCCTACATTATTTACAAAAGAACAATGTTAGAATTTCTACTGATTGAATTATTTGTTTGATATTCACACTTGTAGGTAGAATGTTTTTAAGATATATGCAATGAAACAATGAAAACACCATTAGACATTTTTGTTCAGATGTGCCTTCATAAAATACTGTTTTTATAGGTGTTTGAAAATGTAGTTGAACAACATCGTGGGTATAGGTATGAACAGGAATTTGTGTTCATGTGTGCCTTGGTACACATCTATGAAGGGTGTGAATGAACATGTGTGCACATGCATGTGTATGTGCACATGTGTGTAGAGGTTAAAGGTCAACCTCAATATCCTTCCTCAGGAGCCACCCTCCCCATGCCCTCTTTTTCTTTTCATTAACCCACGTGGAGTTTATTGCAGGAAGGGAACAAGGGGGTGTGTTGGCCAACTGGAGGTGCTTGCTGAAAAGGGGAAGCTTGCATATATATACTGAGACCTTATGCAGCCCATTAATGTGTGATGTAACCAAGATGTGGCCACACAACACAGGGCCCTTTGAGCTGCCTAAGTATCTACATGAATGCTGGTGTGCATGCCCCAGCCATTTTCAGGGGGCAGGTCAGCATAATGCTGGGTTCTAACAATCTCATGTCTTATTATTATTAAAAAGGTGGAGAGTTAGGTGTGTCAGGTTAGGGAATAAGGATGTTGAGTTCTTAAGACTACTTCCTGCTGACCTGTGGGGCGTCAACCATTTTGGGAGACCCGAGAAAGCTGGGATGCTGCCATGTTCTGGGGTAACCAGTTGTTTCATCACAGCTGTATGGAACTCTGGCACCTCTTTAGACCTGGCAAGATGTTGGTAGAACAGAGGATAAGATTAAATTTAGAAAAAAATAAACTTTTTTCTTAGGTCCTAGTACTTGAAGGGAAGATTGTAAGATGAGGGAGGGATTCCCAAGATGAGGGAAAGGAGTCCCAGGACCAAGGAAAGATTGAATAGTACTTATCTGGAGTGAATCTGATCTCTTTGTGTGGATCCAGTTTGCCTCCCTGGAACTTGCAAGAATCCCTTGAGTTTATGAAAACATAAATTTTATTTGGCACATTAGTAGTATGCTCATGTCAGAAGTGATTTGACTGAAAGCATTAACATTTTTAAAACTGACAGATATATCTTTAGGACAATGAAAAGCACCTTAATTTTGACCTTGCAGTTATTGTATAGTAGTTTAGTATGTTGTTTAGCTCCCTATCAGAGTTAGATTAATAACTTATCAGAACTTTATTGATTAATGTTAAGACTATGGACAGTAGTATAACAAGAAAGAAATCTGATAACTTGCATTTGTATACCTTGTTAGTTTGTTATACCTTAAAACATTTTTAAAGAAAGGAATGATAAGTTATACTGAAAACAACAGGCATCAAACTGTATCAGAGTTCTTGAGATGGATAAATTTTTACCTGAACTAATTATTAGAGAATAAGAGAGACTTGCTAGATAGCTGCATGGACAGCCATTCTGGAGTTCTTCATAGTTGTTGAGGGCAGAGGCTTTAAGGACATGTGCCTTCTGTCGATTCTCTTGTCCTCTTGTCTATTGTCCCAAGAGTCCTTTGCAGCAGTTGAGGTGAAAGGCAGGACAGCTCAGTGGCTAGCATTATCACTTTTGTGGGTGGAGTTTCTTCAGGGTCCAATCTTCTTTGGAGGAAATGGGCTGATGCCAGCTGCTGGCCTGTTTCTCTGTTATGGAAAGCTTTTTAATAAAACATTTTAAATGCCATATTCTCTAGATCCCTGAGCATTTGAGGGATGTCTATTTAGTATATCTCAGCAGACAAAATTTGTCTTTAGTTATTTGCCTTAAGCACATAGGTGGCTAGGTAAGGATTTAACCCTGTAATTAATTTGTATGGCTACAATAACATTAGGGCAGGATCTGTCTGGAGAACTGGATTGAAGCTGAGAGGCTATGGAGGGATGTTTTACTCAGAGCCCTCCAGCCTGACTGCAACTGGTTTTAACTGAGTAGGTTAGGTTTAAGCCTGTAAAGGACAATGAAGTAGAGAAAAACCCCTTTTGTAAGAGAAGCTTTACCTTTGTAAACAGCTTACAGGAAGGACTGGGTGGCACAAATATTTTGTTAATTTGAAGTAGATCTTTATAACGTTAAATGTTTACCATCATTTAAAGATGCATAACAATTAAGAAATATTTGAGACTTAGCACAGCTGAATTTAAGTTGCACAGAATTAGATTACATTCATATATGTGATTATGAAGTTAAATTTAAATTACATGTACAAAGACAAGCAGATATATCAAACAGGCCTGGATAAAAGTAAAAAGGGAGAATCAGAGTATAATCTCTGATTTGTACATTGTAGCAAACAGTCAGGAGAATTAAAGAGATAGAGTAGACTTAAAACTGCCAGTGAGAAGAAAGCAGATCCGCAGCAGATGGAACAGACAAGGTTTTTACATGAAATGTGTGCCCTGCCGTGCCCTGGATAGGCATGCCATTACACAAACAAGCCATGTGCAGCAGAGCCAGCGAAAGAAGAAACTAGACACAAAAATAAAAGGCAAAAGAGTCAGCACAAGTGGGCTAGCCTGTCCCTCTGAATAGGCCAAGGGAAGGGAGTGGGCGGGCCTACAGCTAGGCCACATGGTCAAGATGGCAGCCACCATAAACCCATTCCTATCCTGGAACATGATGCAGATGCGACAGGAAGGAGAGTTTTAACATGCCAGGAAGAGGAGGGAAACAGACAAGTGTAAAGAAAGAGACTTTTTCGCACAGAGGTAGAAGAAAGCTTAGATATATGGTAACTCCTTCCATTTACCTGTCTGCTGGCAATAATTGCATAGGTCCCATAAAATATTATGATCTAAAGAGCTGTTAAGCAGTCAGTTTGACGTATATTTCCCATGGGTGAGGCTGAAAACGGCACAGATTCAGATCACTCTTGGAGCGCGTCAGCCCAATAGCAAGGCCAATGGCAAGGCCGGATAAGACTCAGAAGTCCGAAAGTAACCACCAGAGGATTAAAGCCGAAACTGAATGTACCGGTGGGAAATGTATCAGATGTGATGGTCAGTGAGAGGGATCAGCCATGGCCTTAAAGACTGTGGGTGGGGGCTTCCCTGCTTCCAAGAACACCAGAAGGATGCCGGGTGATCGATAGTCAATCTTCCGAGTTCAGGGAAATGTTTACACTGACTGGGAAAAGCGGTACCTTACCAAATTGTGGCAACTGTTGGATGGTGGACCAGTGAATGGGTAGATGAAAAGCCGGCTGTTGGTCCGCATCAGAATCTCTGAGTGTCTCCAGCTGCCCACCAGCTGGTGATGGGAGAGATTATGGAGAGAGCCTGCAAGAGTTTCATGGCATCAAATGTTTTCTTTTGTTTAAATCACAGGTGCTATGGAACAGGAACCAAGAGGCTAATTAACTCACATGGAGTTTATTGGAGGAAGGGAACAAAGGAGGTTGTTGGCCAACCAGAACGGGGGGGGGGGGGAAGAGAGGGGACAAAGGGTGAGAGAGCTCTTTCATTTTTTTTAAATAAAAGAAAGCACTTAATCTGGTTTAGAACCCCAAAGGCTTTGAGCCCATGCTGGCTTAGAGTTCATATCCCAACAGCAGGTAGAAAGCATACTGAGTATGGCACAAGTCTTTTGAAACCTTAATCCCACCCTAATTGACACACCTCCTTCAGCAAGGAAACACTTCCTAATGCTTTCCAAGCAGTTCTCCCAAGTAAGGGCAAATATTCAAATATATTAGCAGACAGTGGCCATTCTCTTTCAAACCACTATAGGCCACTCCATCCTGCTAGGCTCCAGTATTATGCAGCCAGTATGATTTTGTTTAGGTTTCTTGGCTACTTTATCTTTTGTTATTCTTGCTATTAAAACGCATCCACTCTTACACTTGGGCCTAAATATCCTTTTTATGTGTAGTGGTGTTTCATTTTAAAAAGTAGGTGCTGTCCCAATACTTGTATAGATTTCCAAATCATTTTGATTTTCTTCAAATAGCTTTGAATATGTTTTGCTTGTTTACCTTGTAAATTAGATGGTTAACTGTATTAGCAGTATTTCTTTCTTATTCCTCATTAACCTATCTCTTTTTCTACTGGGATTTATTCATGTTATTTTTAAAGAAAATAAAAGGGGTTATATTGTTTAAATGTAAACAATATATTCCTAAAATTGTTTTTAGAAAGGCAATAATTAGGATATTTGGTTTATGCAATTTTCACTTATGATAACACAGCAAAAACATGGTTCCATTAAATTGAGAAAGAATGCTTGCCTGTACTGGATTCCTTCTGTTTTTTAATGTGACATCTCTGGCAGTGACAAGAGCAGGCAGAAGAGGGTACTTATAAGTCCAGGCTTAATTGTTAGATATGCAACTAAAACCCCATGCTTTCTCTTGTCCTAGGTTCTCACCTGAGTTTGGTATTTATCACTTCAGATTTTACCCTTCTGCATCATAGATAAGAAAATGAACATATATTGTAACATAGGCAGGCCATGCACTGGATGTTGTCAACAGGGGAAAAAAGTGAATTTGTTTCTATAGTTAAATGTTGATGAGCTGTCTTTTCTTTTCTTTTCTTTTCTTTTTTTTGCATCCAAACCACAGTTTCCCCTCCCTCTTCTCCTTCCAGTGTATCCCTCCACCTCCCTCCTGCCCCCACATCCACTCTTCTTCTCTTTTGATTCAGAAAAGGGCAGTCCTTACCTGATTATTAACAAAATATGGCACATCAAGTTGCAGTAAGATTAGGCACCTCCCCTTGTATTAAGACTGGGCAAGGAACCCAATATAAGAAATAGGGTTCCAAAAGCTAGCAAAAGACTTAGAGAGGCAGCCCCTGCTCCCATGTTAGGAGTCCTACAAGAAGTCCAAGCTGTAATATATATGCAAAGGGTCAGTCTATGCAGGTTCCCGGTTGCTGATTCAGACTCTGTGAGTTCCTATATGCTCTGGTTAGCTGATCTGAGGGTTTCTTGTGATATTCTTGACCCCTTTACCTCCCCTACATCAGCAGGATTCCCTGAACTGGGTCTAATATTTGACTGTGGGTCTGCATCTGTTTCCAGCTGTTGGTGGATGAAGCCTGTCTGATGACAATTGAGCTAGGCACCAGTCTGTGAGTATAGCTGAATATCATTAGGCATCATTACATTGGTTTTTTCTCCTCCAGTTTAGTTCTGTTCAAGGTCTCTGGAAAGCTCTCCAGCATCTGGGTCCTGACCTTCCAGGCAGTGTTAGAGGCGGGCTCACTCTTGTGGCATGGTTCTCAGGCTAAACCAGTCATTGTTTGACCACTCCCACAATCTCTGCAGCAGATTTACTGAAGCACATCCTATAGATAGGACAGACTGTAGGACTGGGTTGGTGCCCCAATCTTTCTCCTTGAAGTCTGGCCTGATCACAGGAGAAATCAGTTCAGACTATGTAACCCCTATTGCTAGGAGTCTTAGAAAAAGGTTCCTGTGATTTTCCCTTGCACCAGGTATCTACCTGACCCCAAAATGCTCCCCTTTTCAGTCATCTTTCAATACTTGCTCCTCACACCCTCCTTACTTGATCCCTCATGTTCTCATCCCCACCCTCCCCCAGTATATCCACAAAACCTCTTCTAGTTCCCCTTTCCCAGGGAGATTCATGTATCCCATTGGGTCTTCATTCTTTCCTAGCCTCTCTGTGCCTATGGATTATACACTGGTTATCCTTTATTTTACATTTAATATCCTCTTATAAATGAGTGCATACCATGTGTCTCTTTCTGGGTCTGGGCTATCTTACCCAGGATGATTTTTTTTCTAGTTTCATCCATTTGCCTGAAAATTTCATGATGTCATTGTTTGTAACAGCTGAGTAATACTCTATTGTGTAAATGTACCACATTTTCTTTATTTTTTGTTTGAGGGACATCTAAGTTGTTTCCAGATTCTGACTATTATGAATAATGCTGTTATGAACATAGTTGATCAAGTGTCCTTGTGATAGGATGGAGTGTTCCCTTTGGGTATATGCCCAATAGTAGTAGCTGGGTCTTGAGGTAGATTGATTCCCAATTTTCTGAGAAACTGGCCTTTTGATTTCTAAAGTGGCTGTACAAGTTTGTACACCTACCAGCAATGGAGGAGTGTTCCCCTTTTTCACATCTTCTCCAGCTTGAGCTGTTCTTGTGGTTTTTATTCTAACCATTCTGACAAGTATAAGATGGAATCTCAGAATCCTGATGGCTAAGAATGTTTGACATTTAAGTGTTTTTCAGCCATTTGAGATTCTTCTGTTTACATATGGACCCCTTTTTTAATTGGATTATTTGTGGTTTTGCTGTCTAGTTTCTTGATTTTTTTATATATTTTGGAAATCAGCCCTCTGTCACAGGTAGGGTTGGTGAAGATCTTATCCCATTCTGTGAGCTGCTGTTTTGTCCTATTGGGAGTGTCCTTTGCCTTATAGAATCTTTTCAGTTTTGTGAGATCTAATTTATTAATTGTTTCAATCTTTTTTTTTTTTTGTTTTTTCGAGACAGGGTTTCTCTGTATTGTTTTGGAGCCTGTCCTGGAACTCGCTCAGTAGACCAGGCTTGGTCTCAAACTCACAGAGATCCCCTGCCTCTGCCTCCTGAGTGCTGGGATTAAAGGCGTGCACCCGGCTTAATTGTTTCAGTCTTAATGTCTGTGCTATCAGTGCTCTTTTCAGTAAGTTCTCTCCTGTGCCAGTTCATATAAGACTACTTTCTCTTCTATCAGGTTCAGTGTATCAGGATTTAGGTCAAGGTCTTTGATCCACATGGACTTAAGTTTTGTGCAGAGCAGTAGATATGGATCTGTTTGCATTCTTCTACATGCAAACATCCAGTTAGACTAGCACCTTTTGTTAAAGATGCCTTCTTTTTTCCATTGTATAATTTTAGCTTCTTTATCAAAAATCAGGTGTCCTAGGTGTGTGGATTTACATCCGGGTCTCCAGTTTGATTCCATTGATCCATCCATCTGTTTTTTGCCAATACTATGCTTTTTAAAAATGAACATAGCTCTGTATTAGAGCTTGAAATCCATCATGGTGATATCTCCAGAAGTTCTTTTATTGTACAGGATTGTTTTAACTATCCTGGGTTGTTTTGTTTTTCCATTGATGTTGAATATTGTCCTTTCAAGGTTTGTAATAAATTGTGTTGAGATGTTAATGGGCTTTGTATTAAATCTGTAGATTGCTTTTGGTAGCATGACCATTTTCACTATGTTTAATCCTAAAGATCCAAGAGCATGGGAGATCTGTCCATCTTCTGATATCTTTTCCAATTTCTTTCTTCAAATACTTGAAGTTTTTGTCATAAGGATCTTTCTCTTGCTTGGTTAGAGTTTCACCAAGATATTTTATATTATTTGTGGCATTTGTGAAAGATGTTGTTTCCCTGATTTCTTTCTCAGCCTGTTTAGAGTTTGTATATAGGAGGGCTACTAATTTTGTTTGTTTGTTTGTTTGTTTTAGTTATTCTTGTATCCAGTCACTTTGATGAAGGTGTTTATCAGCTGTAGGAGTTTCCTGGTAGAATTTTTAGGGTCACTTGTTTATACTATCATGTCATCTGTGGATAATAATTTGCCTTCTTTCTTTCCAATTTGTATCCCCTTGATATCCTTTATTTGTGTTATTCTTCTAGCTCGATCTTCAAATACTATTTTGAATAGATATGGAAAGAGTGGACAGCCTTGTTTCTGATTTTAGTGGAATTGCATTGAGCTTCCTTCCATTTAATTTGATGTCGTGTGAGAGACAGTTTTGCTTCTCTTGGTTAATATTTGTATCTGGTCAGGTCTGGGTTCTTGCAATCAACTCAGCAGCCAAAGCTAGATCAATCCATTCTACAATCTGTCCTACTCTCTCTGGTGATATACCAAGTTTTCCCATTTATCCTATAGGCAATACAATCCGGAAACTTACTCGTAACATTAGCACTGTCCATCCATTTTTCTTGTGTCCTTCTCCCTTACATTCTTGGGGTATTGGCACAGTTATTGGAAGTGAGGGAACTGTGAGTATCTATGGTTCCACTTTATTACCTGTACCTAGACTGTTCACGTTAACTCCTGATATCATCTAGGTAATAACATTTCTCAAAGACTATTGTCTTTGCAGTTTTGTAAATACATGATATTCATGACCTACTGTGACTCATTCAGGCCAACAGTATGGCTAGCATAGTGAAAGCAAGGAGAATATGCAGCACATAAGCTTCCAGAATCATGCAGCAAACAGTCCACAGGTCTTTGTCAAGTGGGTCAGGATGTCCAGGCCACAAGGAGAGCTGTTTGTACTATTCTCAGGCCTTGGCCCCTGGAGAAGTCGCATGGCTTCTTTCATGGGCTGGATAAGGTGACAAGGAGAGGAAGGACATTTGGGTGCTTGAGGTTATAGTGGGTGGGTGCAGGTAGGGCAGGGGTGGTGGAGTTGTGACTTACCTAGTGTTCAAGGAGCTGGCCATCCCTCTGATGGGGCAGAAGACTCTCACCAGAGGTGTGGGGTGGGATATGATGGTGAGGAGAGGAGGGGCAGTTAGAGTTATGCTGGGTGGGTGTGCATGGGGTGAGGGGAAGTTTTACCTGGGGTTCAGGATGCTGGCCTGGCCTCTGGTGGAAGAGGGGACTTTAGCCACAGTAGTGAGCTGAATTAAGGTGACAAGGAGAGGAAGGGTTATACTAGGTGGGCTCTGACAGAAAAGTGTTATTCATGTTCTTAATGATGGTATTTATAGATTCTTTTTCTCATCTGGGTATATGATATGATTCCCTGGAGCGTTTTTGTTTGTTTGTTTGGTTTTTGTAATTCTGATCTATTGGCTGTGAGTTCCCTTGATTTTTCCTTTTTCTCAAAGGTCTTTACTTTTTTCACTGTGAAGCAAAACCTTGCTGGGTCAAAAATCTTGGTTCAAATTATTTTCTTTCAGGACCTGAAATCCATGGCTTTATGTCCTCCTAGCATGTATAGTTCCTTCTGAGAAATCTACCATTAGCTTAATGTATGTGCCTTTGTGTGTTACTCTCTTGCAGACTATAATGTTCCCTTCTATGTCCTGCACTTTAACAACTTAACTTTATTATGTTATGGTGAGAGACTTCTACGGTCTTGTGTATTTGAAGTTCTAAATACGTCTTATACTAGGATATCCATATCTTCCCCAAGAGTTGGAAAGTTTTAAGCTATTGTCCTTTTCATAGTGTTCTCAACCTGTGTCTCTTTTCCCTCTGGCATGCCAAAGACCTAAATATTTAAATAGTAAGGTGTCTCAAACTTGTGTATTTTCTATTCAAGCTTTTTAACTTCTCTTTTGTTCTTTTTGTTTGACAGTAACAATTCAAAAGGTATGTCTTCATGCTGTTATTTTTCCTTCTGCTTTACCTGCGCTGTTCCTGGGACTGCAACTAAGTTTCCTTCCTGACTTGTGTCCTGCCTCTTTCAGATCTTGTGTTTCCTTCTTTATTTCAATTTACTGTTGGTATTTTCTTCATTTTTACTTCATATTTCTGTATTTAGAACTAGAACTATCTTTTGTTGCGATAATCATTTTTTGTGTTACTATGTGATGCCTCCTTCTATGATTTTCTCTTGATAATGACTTGGAGGCATCAGTCAGTACTGAGTCTGACTTGCATCAGACTTTCTCATAATCTCCAAGGCTAATCTTCCTCCATGTCCTTTTCCTTGCATTACCCACACTTACTGTAGAGATGGGATTGTTCAAGGGCTGGGCCAATGGGCCGGTGAGCCCCAGAGATGCTCCTTTCTTTGCCTCCCTAGCACAAGGTTTACAAGCACATACCACCCTTCACGGTTCTTTGCACTCCATGTAGGTGTGAGAAATAGAACTCAGATCCTCTTGATTATACCGCAAGAACTTAACAGACTAAGCTATCCCCCAGCCCTGATACATGATGTTTTTTTAAAAAAAGTAACTAGCAGGCAAAGTATTAGGTTTTATTATGTTTCAAACATAAATTGTCTTTGCTGATCCTGCTTCCCTTCTCCTCCTGCCACTCTTAATCACCTGTTGGACCCATACACCCCTTCTTTGCCCTGTAGCACATCACATATGTGCTATTACTCTCTCCCCCAACACTCTTCTTTTTCTTGTGGTCTCTGTTAAGGTTTTTGCCTTATACCCACTTACAAACCCCTCCAACACGCACACACAAGTTCTTTAGCTGGTTATGGTGGTATGTACCTATAATCCCAGCACACATGAGGCCAAGGCAGAATTGTAAATTTAAGCCAGCTCAGACTATCCACTGAGTCAGTCTTCTGATACACATATATATTTGTGTATTTGACATATTTGTTGTAATGAAGTTCATAATACATAGTAAAATTACCCTCATAGAAATCTATTTGCATGCTGAAAAATGTAATTGAAAATATATAATTACTATATTTTTATTTTATCTTAATATTTTACACTTTCCAATTGTCTTTGTTGCCTTTTTTACTACACCTTTCCTTAATTTACACATTTTATGTAATTGTTAATTGCTTGATTTGTTCATAGGATGAATCTTCAAGATGAATTGGATGAGCTTAAAGTACATATGTCTATTGATAAAACAACAATACAAGAATTGAATAGGTGCATGGCAGAGAAAAGAGAAGGTAAGCTTTTAATTAAAATAAGTCTTTAGTATTATTAAAGTTTTTGCTTCAATTTAAGAATCTTACTTAGTTTCTCCCTTTTTGTACCATGTTATTGATTTACAACAATTTTTATGTCTTATGAGAAAGTAAAATACACTGAACTCCAAAATATCCTACTCTGAACAGGCTCACAATTTCTTAAAACCTTTAAATGGGACTTTAGAAATGGTTCAGCTGCTAAAGCTATTGCTGCACAGGCCTGATGAGCTGAGTTCACCCTGGATCCTTAGTAAATGTTAAAGAAGAGCACTGACTATACATGGACCATGAGCCCTCCCTTTGTATAAAAATGTAAAGTATTATTTGATAAGGATAAAAGTAATTATTTTTATTGTTTATCCATAAAGTTCTCCTACTTGGACTTGCTCTTAGATTTATAATTGATTTAACAGTGACACACTTGTGTTTTCTTTTGCTATTATTTTGCTAAATTTTGAGGGTACTTAGGTCTGTCTAACTTTGTGGGGTTGGAAGCTTTGTTCATTTCAAGTTTGTGACCACTATGGCCAAGTGTCTCATGATAGGGGATGCACCCATGTTACCAGTGTAAGTTTGTTCCTGTGTTAAAAGTGAAGACGAGTGTATTTACTATGCAACTTCAGTGTCTTAGTAGAAGACGCAAATTGGGTTAATATGATAAGATTTCTTCCAACTTCTGCCATTCAGTTGTTTTCACCACACCTAGTGATTGTTTTAATGAACTCCTCTAGCTTTTTCTCAACCATTACTATTGATTCAGGATTAAATACCTGAACATACCTAAACATAATAAAAGCTATATACAGCAAACCAACAGCCAACATCAAGCTAAATGGACAGAAATTCAACGTGTTTCTGCTAAAATCAGGAACAAGAAAGACTGTCCACTCTCTCCATACCTCTTAAATATTGTCCTTGAAGTTCTATCTAGAGCAATAAAACAAAAGGAGCTCAATGTGATACAAATTGGAAAGGAAGAGGTCAAACTTTCACTATTTGCAGATGATATGATAGTTTACATAAGTGACCCATAAAACTCTACCAGGGAACACCTACAGCTGCTGAATACCTTCAGCAAAGTGGCAGGATACAAGATCAACTCAAGAAAATCAGTAACCCTACTATGTACAGACAATAAAAGGGCTGAGAAAGAAATCAGAGAAACAATTGCCACAAGCCACATAAAATACCTTGGTGTAATGCTAACCAAACAAGTGAAATACCTGTATCACAAGAACTTTGAATCTTTAAAGAAAGAAACTAAAGAAGCCCTCAGAAAATGAAAGATCTCCCATGCTCTTGGATAGGTAGAATCAATGTAGTAAAAATGGCAATCTTGCCAAAAGTAATCTATAGATTCAAAGCAATCACCATTGAAATCCCAGCAAAATTCCTCACAGACCTTGAAAGAACAATTCTCAACTTTATGTGGCAAAACAAAAGACCCAGGATACCCAAGAAAACCCTGCTCAACCAAGCAACATCTGGAGGTATCACCATTCCTGACTTCAAGCTCTATTATAGAGCTGTAGTCCTGAAGAAAGCTTGGTATTGGCACAAAAATAGACAGGTAGACCAGTGGAATCGAATTGAACACTCTGAGATTAATCCACACACCTATGAACAGCTGATTTTTGGCAATGGAAAAAAGATAGCATGTTCAACAAATGGTGCTGGCATAACTGGATATTGGCATGTAGAAGACTGCAGATAGATCCATATCTATCACCATGCACAAAACTTAAGTCCAAATGGATCAAAGACCTCAACATAAATCCTAGCCACACTGAACCTTTTAGAAGAGAAAGTGGGAGGTACCCTTGAATGAATTTGTACAGGAGACTGCTTCTTGAACATAACATCAGTAGCACAAACACTGAGATTGACAATTAATAAATGGGACTTCCTGAAACTGAGTAGCTTCTGTAAGGCAAAGGACACAGTCAGCAAGAAAAAAGGCAGCCCACCCAATGAGAAAAGATATTCATTAACCCCACATCTGACAGAGGGCTGATCTCCAAAGTTTACAAAGGACTCAAGAAGCAAGTCTCCAAAACACCAAAGGATCCTATTAAAATGTGGGCTACAGAACTAAATAGAGAATTCTCAATAGGAGAGTCTAAAATTGCTGAGAGACACTTAAGAAAGTTCTCAATATCCCTAGCCATTGGGGAAATGCAAATGAAAACAACTTTGAGATAGCATCTTATTCCTGTCAGAATGGCAAAAATCAAAAACACCAATGACACTTTATGCTGGAGAGGATGTGAGGAAAGGGACACTCTTCCACTGCTGGTAGGAATGACAACTGGTACAGCCACTTTGAAAATCAGTATGGAGATTCTTCAGGAAAATGGGAGTCAGTCTACCAAAAGACCCAGCAGTTCCACTCTTAGGCATATACCCAAAAGATGTACACTCATACAATAAGGACATCTGCTCAACTATATTCATAGCAGCATTATTTGTAATAGCCAGAACCTGGAAGCAACCTAAATGCCTCTCAACTGAAGAGTGGATAGAGAAAATGTGGTACATATACACAGTGGAGTACTATTCAGTGGGAAAAAAAACCAATGGAATCTTGAAATTTGCAAATGGACAGCACTAGAAGAAACCATCTTGAGTGAGGTAACCCAGTCACAAGAAGACAAGCATGGTATGGTCTCACTCATATATGGATTTTTAGACATGGATCAGGGGGTTGCCAGCCTACAATCCCACTGCCCGAGAGTCTGGGAAACAGGTAGGATTCTAAAAGAGATATGCATGGTACCCCAGAGAAGGAGAATGAGGCAAGATCTCCTTTGCAGATTGGGAACATGGGGGGAGGAGAGAGGGAGTTGGGAAAAAGAGAGGGTGAGAAGAGGAGGGGAGAGGAGGACATTGGGGAGCCGGAAGGTCGATTTGGTGGAAGAATAGAGGAGAGCAGGATGAGAGATACCATAATAGAGGGAGCCATTTTAGGTTTGAGGAGAGATCTTGCTCTAGTGAGATTTCCAGAGATCTACAAGGATGACACCAACTGGCAAACTAAGCAATATTGGAGAAGCTACCTTAAATGCTCCTCCCTGATAATGAGTTCAACTATTTTCTTATATGCCATCCTAGAACCTTCAACCAATGACTGATGGAAGCAGAGGCAGGCACACACAGCTAAACACTGAACTTAACTCCTGGAACCCAGTGATAGAGAGAGAGCACTGATGAGCAAAGGGGTGAAAACTGGGCTTGTTTAACTTACCAAAACAGATGACCTGAACAAGGGGGAGCTCTTGGATCCCAGACTGATGGCTGGGAGCCAGCTTGGGACTGACCCAGACCCCCTGAATGTGGTTGTCAGTGAGGAGGCCTAGGCAATCTATGGGGCCTTGGGTAGTAGATTAGTATTTATCCCTGGAATATAAATGGATTTTGGGTGCCTATCCCACAATGAGGGATGCTTTCTCAGCCTGGACTCTTGGGGAGGGACTAGGCCCTGCCCTGAACGAAATGACAGACTCTTGATATCCCCCATGGAGGGCCTCACCCTCCCTGGGGAATGGAGTGGGGATTGTTTCTGGGCCTGCAGGCATTGGTGGTATGGGGCGTGTGAGGAGAGGAGGCAGAGGGAGCTGGGATTGACATGTGAAGCAGCCTTGTTTATAATTTAACTTTAAAAACTAAAAACTGGTTGCAGTATAATTTAGGTTAATTGTTTACTGTAATGTTGGGGCTTAGAAAACAATAGTCCAAACTAGTGACACTTTAGCGTGAGGCAGAATCTTTGTGTGCATTCCATACTGACCTGGAACCCAGAATCTTCCTTCTCTACCCCTGAGTACAGAGCACATTATACCCCAGCTATGCTGAGCCATTTGAAATAAGGGAACCTGGGAAACCTTTGGCGGCTTTAGAACCTAGTTAAGTTTGACCTTCCTTTGCATATTGCTATCAGACTCAGTGCCCTGTGGATTACCTTATCTGACTTGGACTCCCTCTCTAACATCTCATTAACCAAGGATCGCTCATAGAAAAACAGGTATTTGACACTTCTCTTTAAAGACAGCATCTGTTCTGATAACTCCAGGATGTGGGAAGACAACCTTCAGTGTCACTGTAGTTCGGGGTTCTGTCCCAGGGTCCCAGGGCATTCATTGTCTGTCCCTCAGACACACTCAGTTTCCCTAAAGGTCATTCTCTACCCCCTAAAAATGTCTTCATTTTCCTGTTCCATCTCCCGTTTCCTCTGTCTGAGGGTGCTGTCCCTTCTGCAGTTTTCATAGTGTGTGTGGTATTCATTTTCCCCTACAAATCTCCATGTATTTCAGTGCATTTAGACTCCAAGAAAAAGGGAGAAACTCCCTTTATCTTCATGGTAAACAGATTAAAAGGAAAAAAAGCAAAAACTAAAATGAATCAAATTTTAAAGAAAATATTAACAAAGTTAGTATTTAAAAGCAAAAAAGGGCCGGGCGGTGGTGGCGCACGCCTTTAATCCCAGCATTCAGGAGGCAGAGTAAGGCGGATCTCTGTGAGTTCGAGGCCAGGCTGGACCGATAGCCTCCAAAACAATACAGAGAAACCCTGTCTCGTAAAAACCAAAAGAAAAAAAAAAGCAAAAAAGGAAAAGTAATTTCTGAGAAAGAACATAAATCCAGAAGAATTTTAATGCTAGTAAAAATGAAAGCATTTAAACTATGTGATAAAATAAACTCTTGTAGAATGAAGCACACTTGCTGTGAGTGTGTGTGGGGGGCATTTTCTTCACTAGGCCCTCTTACCTCAGTTTCCACATCCTGAGATGTTTGAACTGAAGTGCTAAGAGTGTATTCTGTGTTTCACCCCACAGTCTGAGAGTTTTTATAGAAGATATAAAGGAAAGGAAAAAATCTTTCTGGCAGACATCTACAGGTGAACATGCTCAGCTGCTCTGTCCAGTATTCCTTGCATATGCCTAAGACCAAACATGCAGCAAGGAAATTGTTTTAAAAACCATTCTTCAGTGTTTATTTCATTAACAAAATATAGCTGTTTTTAGTACTCTTTGCTATGTGAATATATTGCTATTGTCTTATTTGTAAGGACAAATACTTCACTCAGAACTATAGGAGATATTTAAATGACTAGAAAAGATGAATTATATTTGCATATTTATTTCTATATTGCTGAAGAGTGCTTTAAATGAATTCAACACCATGGTGTTAGGGGACTAGAAAAAGAAGCCTGGGAGCTGATAGATTATTATCAAGGTAAAGGTATGTATCCCCCAAGAGGCAAAATCTACCTTTTCTGGCTTTTGTTATTCTTAGGACAGTGTTCTATTTATTTCATGAGCACAGAAGTTTTAATTGAATATGTCATGTTTCAAAGACAAAAGAAATGCCTAATTCACTCTAACAAACTTGTTAGTCACTGTTTTTATCAGGAGAATTTCTACTCTACAGAGAATTATATTGTTTTCTCTTCCTTTGTTGATAAATCAAAGTTTTACACTGACCTACAGCAGTAGTGCTTACTTTAAAGCAAAAGTAAGCTAATACAGATGCATATCCTCTTAGCATTGTGCATTCTTTTCTGATCCTTGCTTTGTTCTTTAAGAACATTATACTTAAAAGACAGTTCAAGAATTCAGTAAAAAAAAAATGGTAACTTCTTCGCTGTAACTTATCTGTAAATAAAACAGTTAGATAGATTTGGATGAATTTTAGTATTAATGAAAAATTCATGACAGTGTGTCCCTTAACTTGGCAAATTTCTTGCAGGATTTTGCTGCTCTGAGAAAGCTGTGTAGTTAGTTGCCAGCCCATGCAGGAGTGATTTGTCAAACAACTTCACCCATGAATGTGAGCTTATTTCTTGGGAAGCCACAGCTCCTCCAGCAATGAGGCTTTTATGGTTTAACCTGCCCGTGCCCAGTCTTTTCCTGGCACTGTTATGGTTTCAGTCACTAATTCTGTTACGGTTTGCTTTGTTCAGCCATCACTCTGATCCTCCTGGCAGGAAACAAGATTAGCAGAACAAAACTAGTAGTGGCTGTAGATAAAACGGCAATGAATCCTGCTTTTAAGGTAAAGGGAGAATAGTCTACAAAAGAATGAACGTGGGAATGAAGGTGTAGCATTGTTAATCTGCAGATCTACTGTATCTTTGAAAGTCCTAACACTGCAGAAAAAAAAAACTGACACTACAAAGGGATGTAATTATGTGACAAAATTTTCTTGAGAAAGGTCACCATTTAGTTCTGGATAAATACTTAACAAGACAATAGACTAGAATATTCATAATTGTAAAACCACAAAACTTTCCTCTTAAAATGACATTACAGTGTTTCAGCAATATATGATATGCCATAATATATTATTTCTTTGCTTCCAGAACAACTCTTTAGACACCATGAAGATGCTGGGGTCAAGAAGAGTACTCCAGAGAAGAATGAGAAAGCAATACCGCAGCAGACATTACAGAAGGTAGTCTAATCTTTAAGATATTGAGCTGAGCAAGTTAAATCTGAATTTTACCATAAAGGATTATGTTTTAAAATGAGAGCTCATGAACTTAAACCTTGTGTGAATCCTTAATTTAAATTCATAATTCAAAATCATTGGCTTGCCAAAATGGGGTAAAAAAATCAATGTTAGAAAAATAAATGTGTAAACACTTGTGCTTCCTTGGACAAGATTAAAAATATTTTTATAGATGGGGGAGAAAATGAAAAGAAGAAAAGTTAACAAAATTTAGAATATATGTACTTATTAGTTATAAGTGAGCAATTCAAGTTACAACTGGGTCATGAGGCTCTGCTATTCTGCAATAGTCACAGATTGTTTTTTTATTATTTATAGCTCTGCCACAGTAAAATGATATCTTTATAATTTAAACTTGAAAATATATGTGACTTATTGTCAATAAAATTTATCCTATGATTTAGTATAGTTTTCTGTGCTTTAATAGGACAGTCTATGTCAACCAGTAGTCACAATACATCACTTCTATCATTGATGGTAAAATGCTGCCTTCAAATTGTAGCATTTGTCTCAATTTATTTCTGTTTACAAAATATATTATCAGGTTCAATGAAATTGTTTCAAGTGCATGAACACTTACTGGCAGTATTATTGAAAATTCATCTCAAATAATATACTCCCTGACTGTTATCTTGCTACTCTGGGTTTGTTTGGGATTTTACTAAAGCATCAGTTCACAAACTGAACATGCAAGCATATATAAAATGTTTTACTTTACTACCTTTCTTTCTTGTATCTGTGGATAGACTTGTAGATACTTTTTATGAGCTACAGCAATTAATGTGCTTCCTAGACTTGCCATTGTCCTATAACAAAGTATGTCACCCCAGTACTACCGAATGACACATAATACCTGCGAGCCGGGCATTGGTGGTGCACGCCTTTAATTCCAGCACTAGGGAGGCAGAGGCAGGCAGATCCCTGAGTTTGAGGCTAGCCTGGTTTACAGAGCAAGTGCCAGTATAGATTCCATTTTAAGGCAGGGTCTCTTACTGGCCTGGAATTCACTCACCTGTCAAGTAGGCTAGACCAGTTGGTCTGTGAGATGCAGGAGTCCACCTGTCCCTGCCTCTCCAGCTCTAGAATACCCTGGGTTGTTTGTATGTAAGTTCTAGGGATCAAACTCAGATCCTCATGCTGGAGATGAGTCCTTTACCGACTGAGCTCTCTGTCTCCAAACCGAAAACACATTACTAAAAGGAATAAATAAATTGATCCAGTGATGCCTTTCCCCTGTAGTCCATACAGACAAGAATAGAGACGGTCACTCATCTCTGTTTATTGAGCCAACATACAAATGCAAAACAGACATAGATATTGACTTTCTGCTTTTAGCCTTTTTGTGGGCTCGAATGGAGAGTCAGTGCTTCTTTGCAAAAGCAGTTTTTAAGTCTGTTTCAATTATACCTATAAAACTATTTTGAAAAATCACAAAATGTTATTTTCAAATAATAACTCTTGCTGTTTTTCAAGTTCTAAATCCAGGCTTCGTTCTGTAAGAGATACAATTCTGTCCTTCATGTTTAGACGTACAGCATTTATATCCTATCATGTATTACTTTAAGATGTGCAAGTGTGTGCCTTTCCAATGGTGGTTGATACATAGGGCCTGGAGTGTATTTGACTATCACTGCGTCCTATAACGGGAGTAATATTTATTGAAATAAATGGAAAAATTTTATTTATAAGTAATCTTCAAATTCTTATAAGTTTAGATTGTTGAACATTTTTGGAAAAATATTTTATCCTATGAAACAAGGATCACATGAGAATTAAAATGGTACTTTTCTAATTTAGAAATAAAACCATTACAGATTATTTATTTTGTCATTGTTTTTAATGTGTTTGTCAAGTGTTTACTAGTACTTTCTCCATGAACCTATTTTAAGGCTATTTCTAGAAACGTTTGTTCTTCTGGAAATCTTTCTTTTCACTGTTAGAATGTATAAGCAAAGCAACTACAATCTGTAGCTCATTGACATCCTTATTTCTGTATCCCTTTGCACAGGATTTTAACTTCTTTTACCATCTGTCCTTTATTCAGCAGGTGCATTATTGCATTTCTGAATGTATTCTCCTACATCACCTTAGAATTATTTAGAAATTAAGTGCTTTATATTTATTTTGTCCTTGTGCTAAATGTAACTTTCTTTCATCAGTTAGAAATGATAATTAAAAATGAAGTAGATTATGGCTTTAGATTTTAAAGGAATAAATTAAACCTTCTTGCTTAGGTCATTGAGTTGGAAAATCGACTAAAATCTTTTGAGAAAAAGTCAAGAAAATTAAAAGAGGAGAATAAGAAATTAAAGAAAGAAAATGATTTACTGAAATCCCATTTAAAACACTATCAAGAAGATTCAGAGGTGAGAGAAAGAGAGTTAGAGCACCTATTGAAGGTGAGTAAAGATGTAGAAAATGACAAAGGTGAACTTCAAGTAAAGATCACTGCTCTGGAGAGGGAAGTCACTGCCTTGAGGAGACAAGTGGCAGAAGCCAAGGCTTTGAGAAATGACAGTGGAGAGGTGGCGAGTCAAGGGGAGAAACTGCACCACCCCTCAGACAAAGCTAAGCCTGAGACAACCACCACAGATGTGAGAGCCCGGCAGTACGACTGCAAGACAACCATCACCAAGGTGAAGTTCAAAGCTGCCAAGAAAAAGATCTCTGTGGGTCGCCACCACACTGTTCTGAATCACTCCATCAAGGTTATGAGCCACGTTGAGAACCTCAGCAAAGACGGCTGGGAGGATGTGAGTGAAGGCAGGTAAGGCTCTCATTAACTCAGCTCTGTGGTGGGGACAGTGTGCATATGTAAAGCACTGGCAAATGGAGATTGAATTTCAACTACTGTCGATTTGGTATTCAGAAAAAATACTGTCAGAGCCTTTGAAATATCTTGGGAGGTCTTGTTCTGAGCTTATTGACTGAAATTTGCATGCAAAATTAGCCACAACTGCATGAGTATTTGAATAGGTGCCAGGAAGCCCAAAAGAAGGCAATGCTTGATTTCTTCCAGTGATGCTATTTTCATGCAGTCATGAAGCTTGAAATTGACAGTTTGGCAGGTTGATTTAATTTGCTGGCCCTTTGCATATTCACTACTGACAGCTAAGGATTCCCAGGCAAGACTACTAAGTCGGTTTAGTTATCTTGTGACATGCCAACTTGGGAGGAGAAACATTTTTCCCCCTTAATTTAGTTAGATAAATTTTGAATGACCCATTTCAGCTTGTTACCAGATGTCTACAAGCTGTTTAACAGCCTTTAAATTAAGAACCATCTTTACTAATTATTTCATGTGTGTGTTATGGAAAGTCATTGTACAAACTTTAACTGGATGGAAGTTTAAGGTTACTTAAGAGTTGTACACATTTCTATTCTTGAGTCATTTAGCCCCCACTGAATATCAAGAAGCCAATACTAGAAGTCTATATTTTTCATGGACTTATGCCTGGCTGTATACTCATATATACCCTTGAAGCATAAATGTAAAGGAATGACAGCACATCTTATTTATACCTTGCAATAAAGAAGTTCATTGTTAGAGTTACTAGCAAGTTGTCCACTTTACCATGGTATTAAATTTCCTGCCTTGTTTCATAATAATGTATACCTACATGTATTATCTCTAGTTTTGTTTCATTTGTTTTAAGCTCTTCTGCAGTGTTCTGTTTTAGATGTCGGATGACTAGGGATATTTTTCTTAGCCACAGGCATAGAAATGAAAATGACCTTAAAACATAATGGGAATGTGGTTGGGGATACCCTTCCTCGCCCTCGTAAATAGCATGTCTCACATTCCTGTAGTGAAAGACATACTAAAGAAAAACAGGACAGTTCCTTTTCAAAGTTTTAAATGACAGTGGAAGATGAATGAAAATCCAAAGAATTGGAGGAAAGTATCCATTTTATGCTTAGCTTTCATAAAAAAATGGACAGGTATGTAGAACTGTAGATAAAAAGAAGGATAATTATATAATGTTCAAAATAAGAGCAAAGGGCCAAGAGGGAGAGATTCAGTGACATCATTCTCTTCTGAGTGTTGCAAGCCTCTGCATGGCACTCCTTCTAGGGCAGGTGGCCTCTTGTGGACCTACTCTGAGCATGGTGGATGAGGAGCTTTCATTTCAGCGAGAGGCAGGCATAGGTGAAAGTTAGCATATATTTCATGCTTTGCTTTGGATATGTATTAATTACTTTTCTATTGTTTGATAAAACACCACTTTAAAAAGGAAGAGTTTACTTTTGGTTATGCCCCCAGAGGTTTGGAGTCTATACTGGTGGAGACAGCATGGCAGCGGACAGCAGGCATAGCCACAGGACTAGGAAACTGAGGTTTCATCTTGAACTTGAAGCACAAAACAGAGAGTGAATTGGAAGTGTGTGAGGTTTCAGCTCTCAGAGTCCACCCATAGTGACATAACTTACTCCAGAAAGGCTCACAAACAGTGCCTCCACCCCCATACTTTGAGGGACAGGACAATTCTCATTCAAACTGCCAAGTGATCTACTTTTGCCATTACATGATTTTATGCTATTTTGCTTTAGGGGAAATAAAGATTAACAGGCAGGAAAGAACTTGTTTCTGAGCCTGTTTCTCAGGAGTTCCAATGCTCTTTGTATCAAAGTTTTCTGAGTGACAAAATGTCATAGTTTGTAGAATTGTTTTTTGAACCTCAGCAACTGTTTGAACATTATGACAGAGAACTCCTGTAAAAATTTCCAAGCTCAAGCTGGGTGGTAGTGACACATGCCTTTAATCCCAGAGGCAGGTAGATGTCTATGAGTTTGATGTCAGCCTAGTGGACAGAACGAGTTCCAGGACAGGCTCCAAAGCTACAGAGAAACTCTGTCTCGAACCCCACTCCCCCCAAACATGTCCAAGCTCAAACATTCCAGACCACTGTTACTATAATTTTTGAGGTAGACTAAAAGCATCAGTTTTATTTGAAGATTGGTACCTGGTTCCTGGTAGGTTTGGGAAGCATTTTAAATGATTACAAAACAAAATTCCTAGTCTTTAGACAGATAAAGAAATAAAAGGTATGTTTATGGGGCAAGTGAGATAGCTTACTGCAGAAAGATGCCTGTACCAAGCCTGATGACATGATGATTATTCTTAGGATTATTATGTTCGGAGAGAGCCAACTCCTATAAACTGTCCTCTCATATGTGTAAGCACACATACAAACATATACACACATACATAGAAAGAGAAACTTATTCATGAAAACAAAGCCAGAGGACCAAATCTGTATTTTTCCCTTTCTTTGTACCTTATCTTGGTTTCTTCTTCCCTAGTCTTAGAAGAAGTTGTAAACAAAATAGTGCCCAACTCAAAATCCACTAAATATTTATCCATATCTTCAAGGAAAATCCTGTATCTAGTGTCAACTGCAGTCTGTACCTCAACAATATAATAGTCCCGTACTTTTCATAATAAATTGGTATAGCTTATTTATGTCTGAGTCTATGTATATTGATAAATACATAAAAGTTAGGTAATATATTCAATTTCAATTTCATCATATCAATGCATGTTCATAAAACCATATGTTTTGAAGAAATATCACTATATTTTTAAATATAAGAATGCCATCTAAGTTGTTCATCAGTGTAACTCATTTTGTCACAGTGATGTTGTGATACCTCCTACTTGGCAGAACAGTCTCAAAAATCATTTAGCTGCAAAGAATTCTCACACAGTAGAAGTTATGCAGTAGAACAACACAGATGTTCGTGAGAGTCTACTTATAGTTTTCTGTAGTATGGTACTTAGTTTTCTGTCAGCTTGACACAGGCTGCAGTTATCTGGAAGAGGAACCGCAGTTGAGGAAACATTTCTGTCGCAGTGCTTATGGTCATGTCAATGACTGATGGGGGAGGTCCAGCTCACTGTGGTCCCAGGGTGCATAAGAAAGCAGGTGGAGCCAACTATATGGAGCAAACCAGTAAACAGCTCCCTTCCTTAGCCTCTACATCAGCTCCTGCCTCAGGCTCCTGCCCTGACTTCTCAACAAAGGAGTGTGACCTGAGAGCTGTAAGATGAAATGTATCCTTTCTTTCCCAGGTTGATTTTGGTCATGATATTTTATCTCCACAATAGAAACCCTAAGACAGAGAGAGTAAGAAGACTATTTGGATACTAAGAAAAATGGAGCGTAGTAATATGTATGTAATATACAATAACATTATGTAATCATCACCTGTCATTTATTTCATACAGTTTATGAGAGCATGCTTATTCTTGTTGATTTTGTATGGCAAAACACTCTGACCAAAAGCAGCTTCAGAAAAGAAAGGGGGTATATGGTTGATCCTTCTGGCCACAGGTCCAACTTTGAGGGATGTCACAGAAAGTACTTCAAGAACTGAAGCAGAGACCATAGAGCACTGCTGTTCCAGCTCGCTTACTAACTCACGCCTGCCTAGGATGTGGCTGTCCATAGTAGCCTGGGCCCTTCCTCCTCCATAATCAACAAAAAACTTCACAGACAAAACCATGGACCAGTTTGATGGAGGCAGCTGTTCAATTGAGGTCAAGTGACTCCAGGTTGTATCTAGTTGACAGGGTAAACTAAGTATCACAGTGTTCATTCAGTAACACTGAGAAAAGAAAAGCAGAAGTTCATAAACCAGATTCAGAAAGACAAGGACTACTTTCTAATGGGTAGAATATGGATTGAAATGTAAAAATCTGTCTGTCTGCCTGCATCTGTCTCTCTGACATGAAAGTATAATAGGGAATAATAGGGGCAATGAAGAGGTTTACGGACAGGGAGCAGGGGAAACTAGAGGGCAATGGGAGAAAGACAAAACGTTTTATTTCATGTGTCATATATATTACAAATTATTATTTTCATGTATTAACATAAATATTACATGTGTCAGATGAAAGCAAAGGCAGGACTATATGGAATATGGAAGGCAGAAACGAGGCTATTTAGGTCATTGAGAAGTCAGCAGGAGGGATAACATGAAGGTGTGGCCTTGTTGAAGGCAGTGTCAGTGCAAGTGGGCATTGAGGCTCCAGAAGCCCGTGACATTCCCAATTAGCATTCTCAACTCATAACCCCCCCTCATGGTTGTTGTCTCAACATGTAAGCTTTCAGCTGCCATTCCAGCACCATATTGCCTGCTGCTCCCTGCCCCCATGCTCCCCGCCGTGATAGACATGGCCTCAGCCTCTGAACTGTAAGCAGGTCCCCAGTTAAATGCTTTCTTTCATAAGTTGCCTTGGCCATGGTGTTTCCTCTTAGCAGTAGAAGAGAAACTAAAATGCCTTTAAATGTATCTTTTCTTCAACTGTATTAAACAAGGCTCTGTGACCTCTTCCTTGGCTCTCTTAACTGTAGTGAAAGTCTGGTGTGTGAATAGCTGTTGGTGCTGGAGGGATCCTGTCAGCTTCCATGCTTTACTGTCTCTCTCAACAGGTTTGTAAGAGTCAATCTTATGGATTAGCTTGGAGGGTGGGCTGCGCAGAGGGTAACTTTTAAGTGAGTGAGCACTGGTCATACGTTCCTGTTCTCTAGGATGGAAATCGGTAAGATTCACACAGACTGAGTACTGAGTAGAGTACAAGCTAACAGGAGTCACATTATAGAGCTTCCTGCATGTTCTTCGTTTAGCAGATATCTGCCATTAAAATACTTGATAGAGCTTGGAGACAGAGCAGATTTTTTTTAGGTATTTTGATACAATGTCTCCTGCATCACAGGCTGGCTTCAAAATCCCTATCTTCCGGCCTGTCCCTCCCAAGTGCTCAGATTTTATTAATACATGCAAATTCCTCAAAATTAAGAATAGGACTCAACAGTAGGAAACAAGGCAGAATTAATTCTCTAGTGAATTCTTTAGCTTTCGACTGTTCCATCAGCTCTCCTGGAATGCTGCCTTCAGATCTTCAGGCTGGGACTGGGTCATTAGTCCCCCAAACACAGTGTATTGGCACTCCTGGATCTCCAGTCTACTGGCCTACATGCAGATTTTTAATTTCCTGGACTCCATAATAGCATGATCTAACTCCTGAAAATATATACTTGTACACACTCATCCTGTAGCCTCTGGAAAATATCAAGTATTATACCTCATTACTGCCAAAGTCCATCATTCCCTTAAGAAAAAATGTCAGTGAAGTTTGAGATTAAGGACTGGGAGAGTAAGTCATATGAAGTGCTTTTTCATAAATCAAAAACTTGGAAGATTAGTGACAGGGAGTTTCATGGGAGTTAGTCAGATGAACTTTTTGGGACAGGATCAGTCTCTACCCTGTGAGCAGTGACCCATCATGTGGCTGTGGCCTGTTCTCCGCGTCTTTCTGCTTCGTGTAATGAACAGACTAGCTGTGGCAGTAGAGGCCACAGACTTGCATGAATCCCAGACAGTTTGCTTCTCACTATTACCTACCAGACTGCTGGCACCATTTAATATTAAATAGAAGCCAATTCCCAGCCCCCCGTGTGGCCCAGGTCTCCAGAGGAGATAACCAGCCTTTTAGTTTCTGGGTTATTAAAGTGGACCTCTTCAATCATAAGTGGCATCAGGTTGTTTTCTGATAACAAATAATTGTTTTGTGCATGCATTTTCCTATGGACTTTTGTAAATGCCATCATGTTTGGACCTGCATATATATTTCTATGACATCTTATATAACATTCCACAGAGTTGAAGACACATTTTTTAGGAAAGGAAATGTGATAATAAACTACATCAGAGAGTTTTCTGGTCTTACCACATTATTCAGTAGAAATGGACTATTTAGAACAGTGGGTAGTCTGTTTTAGGCTTAGTTATGGCACCAGTTATAGGAAGTATCTTTAATATGTCTTTTTATTTCATTGCTAACAATTCATAGTTTCAAGAATAAATTGTACAGGTTAAAGTTGTCCTCTTTCACCTTTTAACCAATAACTCACTGTAGATTTTTGCTTCTCATCATTGTGACATTGAGCTTAATAGTTTGAGGATTATAATGATTTATCTTGGTTGTCAGTCTGACATGTGGGAGTGGAGACCTCAGCTGAGGAACCGCCTCCTCCACATTGGCTTGTGGGCTTGTCTGTGAGGCATTTTATTGATTTCCAATTGTTGTAAGAGTCCTCATGCCATTGTGGGTGGTACTATCCCTGGGCAGGTGGTCCTGGGTTACATAGGCAAGGTAACTGATTGGAAGCCTGGGAACAAGCCTGAAATCAGTATTCCTCCATGGTTTGGGGTCCAGCCTTCTTCCTTGAGTTCCAGCCCAGGCTTTCCTCAGTGATGGACTGTTACCTATAATCTGAAACAAATGATTTCCTCCCCAGATTGCTATTGGTCATTCTGTTTTTCCCAACAACAACAAAAAACAAGGATTCTATTACTCAAGGCAGAATACCTTTTCCTTGGGAATCCTACTGCTATTTGTGACAGCAGTAGCTACTACTGTTTCCACTTAGCTCCTCAGTCTACTGTATTAACAGCAGAGGGAGACACAGTATTAGTCACATGTATTACCCTAATTGAGGTGGAGTTAGAACCGTGTCTGGAAATCAGAAGATTTACTGTATCTGTCACTACTCTTATGTCTAGCTTATTCTGCTGCCCTTGGCAGCAAAATCTCAAAGCATTCTTTATTCCTTATTTCCATTTTTTAAAACCTCATCGTTTTTCTAGAACATTTTATTTTTCTATGTGACCATATTGCTAAATGCAAAGGGCAACTTCCAATCCTTGCCTCATTTGATCTATCAGCCCCTTCTGTTGGAGTTGATTTCCACACTTTGCCATGCTCTGCTTTGTATGAGGTAATCACCGACACAGTCAGTTTCCTTACTGTTTTTCCAGCCGCTCTCATTATCTTATAGCACACTGCATAACGTTTCAAATGTATTGTGTTTTGTGTCTGCTTTATCCTGGCTGGAATATGCTCTTTCTGAAGGCTAATTATTATTATTTTTTTGGTTTTACAAGACAGGGTTTCTCTGTATTGTTTTGGAGGCTGTCAGTCCAGCCCGGTCTCGAACTCACAGAGATCCACCTGCCTCTGCCTCCCGAGTGCTGGGATTAAAGGCGTGCACCACCATTGCCCGGCCTGGAGGCTAGTTATTATAGAACTTCCTAATCAACAAGTGTATCCTGCATGCATAGAATACTGTACACAGTGAATCATTCTCTGAAAGTGAGTAAATGAATGAAAAATAAGGGAAATGAAATACTGCCCCTTGTCTAAAGCTACTCTACTTCAAAGAGATATTTTCACTTGTTTCTACCAATAAATATATGACTAAATATAATGATCATGCCACTTTCCCTATTTGAGACATTGCATGTTGAATTCTTGCTAAGTTTTGAACAAACAGAAGGGGCAATAAGATTAGAAATAGAAATATCATTATTAGTTAAATAACAGAATAATTAAGTATTGAGTCTACTGTTATGATTCAGGCATGCTGAGTTTCAGAATATTGAAAGAATTTATAGATTTGATAAGTTGCTATTCTGACATTTAAAAATAAATCAGGAAGAAGTTGTTTAAATCAAACTTAAATAAGGCATCATGACACTATGAAAGAGCCATTCATAAATGTTTTAAAAAGAAGATCTGGAGCTTGAAAGATGACTCATACAGGGAGCTACTTTCCACACACGAAAAAGGTGTATTTTACCACACATAGCTTTCTCTTTCATGGGGGAGATGATGTAAAGACAGGTGGAGTTCCCTGGCCATAGACTTTCTTTAATTGGTGAGCTTTCGGTTCAGTGAGAGAACTTGTCTCTAAAAAGGTTAAGAGCACCTGAGGAAAACACAGGGTAAAAACTTCAGGCCTCCATAGGCATGCACACACATGCAAGCACATACATGCATGCACTCACACATATCACACACACACACATGCACTCACGCATAACACACACACACACACCTGATTTCTGTAAGTCTGCATGGGTTTTTCAAAGGAAATTCTTATCAGACTAACCTATGTCTTTTTTTCCTCCCCTCAACACTGAGGACTGAACCATAACTAAGTCCTCTGCCTCTTACTTGCTACCCAGTCCACATCTTTTATCAAACTTCTGTTTCTTTGTTTCAAAATAATTTTAATGGTAGATTTTTATTCTGCATGGTACCGAGTTATATTTTCATACAAGTCTCTGATGTGCTCTGAACATATTCCACCCATTCTCTCCCTCACTCTCTGTTGTTTCCCTGGCTTCACTCCTACTGTTTTAGTCACTGTGCCATTGCTGTGAAGAGACACTATGACCAGAATAACTATTATAAAGAAAAGTATTTCATCAGGGACTTGCCTACAGTTTCAGAGGCTTAGTCCATTACCTTTATGGCAGGGAGTATGACAGTATACAGGCAGGCATGTTACTGGAGAAAAGTCTCAGAAGTTTACATTCTGATCCTAAGGTAGCAGGCAGAGAGGGAGACTGGGTCTGGCATGGGCTTGAAAATCTTCAAAGCCCATCTTCAGTGGCCCACTTCCTTTAACAGGTCACATCTACTCCAACCAGCCCACCCTTCCTGATAGTTCTAATTCTTTTAAACAGTTCTGCTACCTGGTGAGTAAGCATTCAAATATATGAGCCTATGTGAGTCATTCTTGTTCAAGGCACTACATCTACTATATCATGTCAGATGTGTTTTTATATATCTGTGTAAAACCGTATTTGTGAATAAGAGAAAGCATGAGGTTTATCTTTCTGAGAATGACTTTATCACTTAGAGATTATCTCCAGCTGCATCCATTTTCTTTCAAACACTGTAACTTCATTTCCTGGTGGAAAAGAATTCTACTGTATTCTTTATAGCACATACATTGTCTTCATCCATCCCTGTGTTGATGGACACTCAATTTGCATCCATAACTTAGCTATTGTGAGTAGTGTGCTATGGTAACATTATGTAAGCATCTCTGATATATTGACCTGAAGTTCTTTGGGTAAGTACCCAAGAGTGGTCTAGCTGAATCACATAGGAGATCTAGTTTTATTTTTTGAAACTTTATGCTGATTTTCACAGTGGTTGGGTTGTACTAGTTTTCATTCTAATAGGCATTATATGCGAGTTGTCTTTTGTTGTCATCCTTGCCTGAATTTGTTGTTATTCGTTTTTGTAATGACTTCAATTCTGTCTGGAGTGAGATGGCTTCTTAATGCAGTTTTAATTTGCATGTCTGTGATGGCTAGTAAATGACCTTCAAAATGTCTAATCTCTTCATGGCTTAATTTGCTTTCATCTTGAACACATCATTACTAGTGTACTATATATCTTACTTATTATTTGCTTCCATTTTCCAAATTATTGGGATGACACAAGTTACAAGGAGGCAGTGATTTCAGATTATTTACCTACCACTTTAGCACTTATGTTACAAATGTTCCTGGTTCATAGTGGATGTAATATGTCAATCATAAGGAATGAAACTATAGCTCATGGTAGAAGCCCAAGAGACAAAAATTGTATACCTGGTGGGAAATTTTTCTGTTAAAAATTGAGTTCTGTGTGTCCTGGCTCAGAAACCCTGACAATGAGGCAGCACGTGCTTATTGAGCTCTCCACAGGGTGCTGCAGAAGTGCTGGCACTTTGATGCCAGGGTCTAGATTCGTGATGAGACTCTTTAAATCTGTAAACACGTTTAAATGGGGTTTAATAGTGAAAACCAATGATGCTTAAATTACGGTGGTAGCTTTGTATGTGATCTATGGTATAATACCATTTGACTACCGAGTTTAGACAAGTGCAAATGCTAGTGTGCTAGTGTGTCTTGTTGAGGTTTGTAGCCTCATCTCTCTCTCTCTCTCTCTCTCTCTCTCTCTCTCTCCCTTCCTCCCTCCCTCTCTTTCTCTCTCTCTCCCCTTTTCCCTTCCTCCCTTTCTCCCTCTCTTTCTCTCTTCCTCCCTCCCTCCTTCCTTCCCTCCCTCCCTCCCTCCCTCCCTCCCTCTCTTCCTCCCTCCCTCCCCACCTCTGTCTTTAAAGCAGTGATTCTGAGTCACAAACTTCTCAAAATTTGGGAACAATTATTGTGGAAACATCCGAGAAAATAAGCCCTATAGAAGATGGTGGAGACCGGAAAGAAATTGATCAAGCAGAAGACAGCTACGCTCAACAAAGGGAAATGCAGACATGCTCACGTGAAGATGGCAAGGCCCTGAAGGTGTGATAGAGCTTAGCTTAGTTCTACACTAAGACCTCAACTTTGTCCTCTCTATGTAACTTAAATCGATACATTATATCATCGATTAAATTTGAATACCTAAAAATTATGTCTTCTTGAAAATAGTAAAAATACTGAACTTTGAATAATTTTCAAAATAGTTTGCTATATTTGCAAGATAAAATTAAAATAAACCCCATTTTTATAATTACTAAGTTATTCTTATCTCTCAAAGGAAAGAATGAAAAACTAATAGTATGCTTGTAATTATTTTTAAAATGTGAAATAGAACAAAGAAATATATGCTTTTGTTTGCTTTTATTATGATAAAGTTATTTATTATTACTGTGCTTCTGCTACCTGCTTAGTGATAAATAGTTAGTTTCTACAGAAATTATTATTTGGGGCTGAGACAGGAGAATCAAGAGTACTAGGCCAGCCTAGCCTAGTTTACATAGTGAGAGTCACTAGTTTAAAAAAGCTTTTTAAATTTTTTTTGTTAGTGCTATTTTTCTGCATATTACTTGGTGGACTGTTTTGTTTAATTGTAATTATACATGGGCAGCCTAGTGAGTTTGTAAACTGAAGAAACTCAAGTTCTCATTGGATGGCAAGCAAATGTAAACATTTTTATTAAATCTATGAATGATATTAGCAGAAAACAAATATCAAAATTGTAGCCAGTGTGTTTGGGAAATATTAGACTCTCTCACCAACTCCTGGAATAACCCTTATCTTGACTGTACTTAATTCAGTCACTTCTTTTTTAGGGTAATGATTAAGTTTTCTGTCTGGAGCTTTATGAAGTAGGTCACAGAGCCTCTGGTACCTGGCTTCCCTTGTTCTCTACCACTCAGAGTTCATTTCTTTTCAGTCCTGTAAATAGCATTTTGTTGTCTGAATATGCCACACTTTGCCAAATATACTGTTAGAGTTTGGGAGACTTCCTCTCCGGATTCCTGCAAATAATGTTGCAGTGAATGTGCTTGTATATTCCTTTTGTTGCATAAAAGAGGACATTTATGTAGTGAAATCTAAAACATGAATTACTGCTCTGTGGCTGTAAACTTTCTGAGAGTATGAGTTTCTTAAGTATGTGACCACTTCCCTGTATATCCCAGGTGGTAATGGCAAGCTCATCACTTTGCATGTAAGGCATTCTCATTTCAGCCACTTCTCTGTGTTTTGAGATTCATCACTGAGGGTTTCTGTGATTACCAAGATGTTGAGAGATACTGAGTCTTTTGTTTGTGGTTATTGACCATCTATAAATCTTTACTAAATCACTTTTACGTGGCTGTCTATTTTATAAGCAAATTATCTATATTTTCTTAGAATATACCAGGTGAGGGATTCTAATATTTTCCAAACAAACTGGAATACAGACACACACACACACACACACACACACACACACACACACACAAATATATGTGATATATAAACATATATACATATACATATATATATGGTACCTTTTCCTGTGCTTTTTGCCCTACTAGAAGGTGCCTTTTAAATAAGATAACATATTAATTCTAATATGGTCCAATTTATCTATTTTCCCCTTATGTAGATAGGAAGATAGATATAAACTAATACAAACTACTCTGAAATTGGAAGTAAAAGAAAAAATATCCAATGAGAACCTCAGGTCTTGGGATTCAACATAGTGATGAGTTCTCTGAGATGCCCCATGTATTGGCTTAGACACTGAGACACCTGTAACCTGTAAACTGTAATCATAAAGACAATACAAGTCCCTAATTACATCGTGCTCTTTCCAGCCAGAGGATGAAGAGAGGGTTAGCCTAGCAAGACAAAAAACTTTACATTATAACTGCCTTATATCAACCAAATACAACTCCACTTCTACCTCCAACAATAAAGGCTTGTTGGGTACCTCGAGTCCCTTGCCATTTATAAGGAGGGATCTGTCATCTCTCCTCCTTCCATCTGAGTAAACTATTAGAGGATCCACAGGGAGCCTTGACTCCTTCTTCAGTTCACTGGAGACTACAGAGACATCCTGATCATCTGTCAGCATCTAAGGGGTTCCCCTCTTTCCTAGCAGGGTGATTTCATGAGCCAAGCACAGAGAAGACTTTCATTACCTCATACCTAACAAGCCCCCAAGCCTCCTTGAGTTGTCACAGTGGCCAGGTGGGAGCACTAACAAGGCTCTCTCTGTCTTCCAGCTTCAGTAGTAAAAGCAGAGGCCCATTGGAGAGCCTGAATTTCCACCCTGCAAAGCAGTAATGATGTGTCCCTCTTCAACTATGGTGTCTCTAGAGACTGGACTTCCATTCTCAACTTGTGTAATTGATGTTGTGCCTCTTGTCTCAACCAAGTAATTTGAGAAGTTTGTCCAAACAAAATGCAAATAATATCAAGAGTCTTCACACACAACACAACTATTCAGGGTACAACTGGAAATCACTCATCATATTAAGAACAAATTGTACAAGAAAAATCAATCAAAAAGACAAAAGCCTGACAGTATGTATGGAATTATATGATGTATGTAATATTCACTTTAAACCAAATGTCACTGTTCAGTGCTTCAATGAGTAATCAGTTAGGACAGGTTACAACATGAAAAAAAAAAAAAACAAAACAGGCCTGTTAATAAAGAAAGAATCTCAACAAAGAAGTAAAAATGTTGAAAGAACCAAATAAAAATTATAAAACTGAATAATAACTGATTCTTATTTGCCCCACAGAGGGTAACATAAATCCCTATTCCCCCAAATTTGTTCTGTTATCAAATGGTATGGTATGATACTATATTTCACAGAGGGCAGGAAAGTTTATTATCCATGTAACGAAATGCTGAGTCTAGAAGTGAATCTGCTTAATTTTTAGCAACTGATCTTTGATCAAGATGAAAAGAATATTTCAACAAAGGAAGGGTAGTCTTTTTGACAAATAGCAGGATCAGTTGGCTATTCCCATGCAAAAACAGGATTATATACCTAAACCTCAAATCTTATGTGTAAGTTCACTTTATGCATAACAAATAAAAGTATGACATTTAGGTTATAAAATTTGTAGAAGGAAATGTAAGATATATAATATATATATATATTATATATAGCTTCAGAACCTAGTGTTTGATGAATAAAGAATTTTTAGACCAGATACCAATCCAAGATCCATAAGGTAGACTGCACTAAAATTAACAACTTTTGTAAAGTGAGGCAGTATAGCTGGTGTCCAGTATCTCGTAAAGGTTTCACAAGTTGAGTCGTATAAAGAATTCTCAAACTCTAGCCTTAAAATATACAGCAATCCAATTAGGGGTAGGCAAGGCATGAACAGACAGCTCACCTGACAAGTACCTGGGTGACAAATAAGTACACAAAAAGTTGTTGATCATCACCGAACTTTCAGGAAATCCAGGCTAAGATCACAAACCTGGAAATGAAAATGAAAATAATGACAGTCCCAAGAGCTGATGAAGATGCACAGAAAATGGAGCTCAGGCTTTGCTGGTGTAGTTTTGGAATGTAACAATGTAGCATTCCAGAAATTTCTTTGGTAGTTTCTGAAAAACTAACTACCACTCATACCAAACATTAACTCACTAACTACAACCCAGTTGTTAAATTCTTAACATACTAATTTCAGGAAAAGAAACAGTGTTTACCAGATTGGGGGGCAGGGTAGGAAGTCTCTGAAAGAGACAGAAAAAAACCCAGGACTATGCCACAGGACACCCCCATTCAGCTCCCCGAAGCCAGACTGGCTTGGAGACTGGCTCTTCATTTGAGCCTTGCTAGTCTTCAGGTGGAGGTGATCTTCTTGCCTTGGTCTCCCAAATATGAGCCAACTCTCCCAGTATGAAAGCAAGAAAAACATGTTGCTATCACCATTTCGGCTTCATTTGCCGTTAGCTTCTCATGTCTCCATTCAAACAACAGGAGAAGCATCCAATCAAAGCTCCCAGACTGCTGGAGGCAGCCTCATTAAATATCCATGTTATTTTGCCCTGGATTTATTTGCTCCAACTTGTTAAAACTGTCCTTAGGTTAAATTCTACTTCTTCTGAGTTGATTTTGTATCTATATTTTCTACCTGATAGTTCAACTTCAAATTTACTGTACATATTAAAAAATACATTCAGATTGATTCCTGAGGCTATGACTGAGGCATCAATCACAGAATTTTGTTGTCTATACATTTTATCTACTTAACTATAAGTGACATGTGAATTTGAGAGTGTCATTGAGGAGTAACCAATTTTTTTCTGGAACTTTTCAAAATTAGGATATTTCTCATTACAAGAATACCAAGAAAATGGCTTTTCAAAAGAAAACTGGAAGCAAGCAGAAGAGTTTCCATATAGTGGCCCCTGCCAGAGGTAAAGGTATAAGAAGAAGCTAGCACAGAGTCTTTATAAATGTGATCTGATTTTGTAAATTATGAGCAACATTATTTTTATTTAGTTAACAGAGACAATTGCAAAAATATACCTGCCCAAAAATCCAGCAGCAACACTATTTTATTACGAGAACGGATTGTGTCCTTGCAGCAACAAAACAGTTTGCTTCAGAGTGCCAGGAAAGCAGCAGAGTCATCTGCTAAGGAGTATAAAGAAGCAAATCAGAAACTCCTACATCAACAGCAGATATCCGATCAGCGATTTCAGACCAGCAGACAGACTATAAAGGTACAAAGAACTTTAAGACTGAATTACAGAAGATATGTTGAACATATGGTATTTTGTTTTACATGTGGTTTTAGTTCCCATTTCTGTGAGACTTGTGTACACGTTTTAAAAAATCTGAGGAGTTGATCTAGATTCTGTCTCTCTAAATTGGGTCTCATGATCTCGCATGGAGTCACAGAACTGCATGTAGGGGACATGATCAATTTGGTGACAGTACCAAACCTTACAAGCGACTGTGTGATGGATCTGAGATACTTCTGGTAACACTTGTCCTTGTTGCATTGCAAGTCTTCATGCTATCCCATGTCCCACACCAGTGGATACTGCCTGAAACAAGTCAGCTCATACTCAAGGCTATTCTATAATTTACTTACATGTTCTTATTGGACATAAAAAGATTTTGTTCTTATAGAAACATGATGCTTTAATTACAAAAATCAAAGACTTTAAAAACTATTTGTTTACCAGTAGTTTTCAGCTTGTTGGTTTCAAATTAGGGCATTATTGGATTGAATTGTGTTACAATGTTGATTTTTAAAATTGCTGTTTAGACTGATGACTAGACTTTAAAAAGCAAAAATTGTTAAGTAAATTCTGAGCAGAGTGTCCAAGTGGTTATAAATAAACATACTTCTGCCATTTTGAACTACACATTTACATAAAGCTCCAACTTGAGTACTGACAATTATAGAAGAAAAATATGAATTAACTCTGGAAAACACTCTAAGTAGACTATATGCTAATCTTTTACTTTTCTGTGAATTGGCTATTGCCTGAAAAGGTGGTCTGCAGTATTGGGTGTGCAAGTATCAAACAAACAGGCTTACAAATATAACACTTAATGCTTTTTACCAATAACACAGGAATTAATTAAAAATATTAATAGTTATTAAATATGAAAACAAGTAAAATATATGTCTGTATTTTCAAAAAGAAGTGTCTTGAGTGCCTTTTCCATAATGTAGCATATGGATACTTTTCAATAACAAGAAAATTATGTAAACAAAATTAAAGGGCAGAACATTAATAAATATACTGCTTTATAAAGCAACTACATTGTATGTGGGTTTCTGTCTTTAAGGTTCACCCCTGTGTGTGAGGTATGCTTTGGTATGCTCTTAGTAGATAACATACCAAGTCAAAGCTACCTTTTTTTCTTAACTTTCTGTGGACTTTCAATTACAAAGATTTGGTCTTTGTTTGGTTTTGTTTGTTACTGTTTTAGAGACAGAGTCTTACTGTGTGTGCCTGGAACTCACAGAAAACCTCCTGTCTCTGCCCTCCAAGTGCTGATACTGAAGATGTGTGCCACCAAACCCTTAAGAATTTTAAGTTTAGTTTACTAATTCTTTTTCATCTCCTAAGATACTAATGGTATGTTCCCTTATTTAACCTGTTGATTTATTGGATTTTATAGATGCTTTTTGTTCTCCTGTTAGCTGTGGTGATATATTATTTATGATTTATTAAAGCTTGCCTCAGGGACTCTTGGGGAAGGGTCTAGGCCCTGCCCTATATGAAATGACAGACTATGGACACCCCCATGGAGGGCCTCACCCTCCCTGGGGGAATGAGGGGATAATGGGGCGGGTTGGGGGTAGGGCACGGGAGGAGGGGAGGGAATGGGAGAGGGACCTGGAATTGACTTGTGAAGCAACCTCATTTCTTATCTAAATTTAAACTGGAAAATAAAATATATAAAAAAAGCTTGCCTCAGGGTACAGAAAGCAAAGCTAGCCACAAGCCATAGAGCCAAGCAATGGTGGTACACACCTTTAATCCCAGCAGCCATACTAGCTAGCCATAGAGTCAGGTGGTGGTGGCATACACCTTTAATCCCAGGACTCAAGAGACAAGCAGATGGATCTCTGTAGGTTCAAGGCCACGTTGAGCTACTTAAAATTGATCCCATCTAAAGAGAAATAGCTCACACTCAGCACTTGGAATAAAGCACCTTTAATTCCAGGATTTTAGAGGCATAAAAGGAAGAGGTAGCAGTCTGGGTTTGCATTCTAAGGTTTAGTGAAGGCAGGATTGCAGTCTGAGGTTTGGTGGAGAGTTGTTCTCTTTTTTATTTAATTTAAATTAAAAACAATCTTATTTTACATACTAATCCTAGTTCCCTTTCCCTCACAGTCTCCCATTCCCCCCACCATCTCCTCATCCCACCCAACATCTACTTCTCAGAGAGGGTGAAGCATCCCATTGGGGATCATCAAAGTCTGTCACATCATTTGGGACAGGACCAAGGCCTTCCCTGCTGTATCTAGGCTGAGAGAGTATCCCTGCATAGGGAATGGACTCCAAAAGCCTATTTTTGCACTAGGGATAAATATAAATACTGGTTTCACGGTCAGCAACCTCACAGACTTCTAAGCCCCACAACTGACCCCTACGTTTAGGGGGCCTAGTTTGGTCTTATGCAGACTCCCCACCTGTGAATCTGGAATCCTTGAGTTCCCACTTGCTCAGGTCATCTGTTTCTGTGGGTTTCCCCAGCATGGTCTTGACCCCTTTGTTCGTCATCTTCCCTCTCTATAACCTTGTTCTCCTGGTGTCTTCCATCCCCTCTGGTTCTTATACTCTTTCTGCCTCCTCTTCAGTGGGGTTCCCTGAACTTTGAGGGGAGGGATTTAATAAAGGCATCCCATCACAGGGTGTGTGTGTGTTTGTGTGCTTGCGTGCGTGCATGCGTGTGTGTGTGTGTGTGTGTGTGTGTGTGCTTGTGCATTTTTGTGTGTGCGCATGTACTTTTATTTGGTTAGAGGTTGGTATCTTTCCTTTTGAGGGAGAGGATGTCGAAGAAATTTGAAGGGAAAGAATATGATCAAAATATATTTAAAATTTAAAATTGTTTTAAATAATAAAAAGTACTATAAAAGACCCAAGTAACTTACTTATAATACAAGTCATTATTTTAATAAAAAATATGTATCAATCATCAAAAAAAATAAAAATAAAAGCTGTAAGCTCCCTACTGCTCCAGTGCCTGTCTGTTGCAATGCTACTGATGCCATGTACTCTAGCCTCTGGAACAATGAGCCCAAATTAAACAATGTGGTCATGGCATTTTGTCACAGCAATTGTAAAAAATAATACGTTAATAGTATTTCTTTAATATTAAAGAGAGATGCTTCTAAACTGTGACCTGAAAAAAAATCTCACCCCTAGCTATTGTTGTTAAGGACTCAACTGTAGCTATCTGGATAGTCACAGGCTTCACATGAAGCCTTTAAGCGAAAGTATTACAAAGGCACACTGCTGCTTTTTAAATGAACATTGTTGTCTTCTGAATTTCTTGAAGAATTCTTGATTATCCTACTCTCAGTCAGATAAATTCTGTAACAGCATATTTTATTTGCACATTTTTGGGGCAAAAGCAATCTTAAATAAAGCAGTTTAATTTTTAGGATTTGAGTTTTTAAATTTGTGACATTTTTTATTCAATTATATTAACTAATTAATCTTAAATTAGCCTAATCAAATCTCAATAAGAGACTTCAGTGAAGTATGAGAACCTGGAACATGGCCCAGTCAGCAAATGTCTTGGGCTTTTTAGTTAATCCAACATAGACACACCACAGCTTAAAATACGTTTCTCAAATCCTTGAATTTTATAAGTGTCAGATTCTATAAATCTGTATAAAAATTTCACATATTTATGTTAATATCTTTTTCTGTATTTCTTAAATGTGGATTTTGTTGATAATTGTGTATATACCTTTTATTCAAAAGGTTGAGAGTGGTACACTACTGATCACTAATTATAGGATTTTAAATAGCCTTATTGTCCTTGGATAATCGTTGCTCAATCCTCTAGTAATAAAAGCATAGAGAACAACTCTCTATGATTCTCATTGCTCATCCCCAAAGTTTCTTTTTACTTTACACCAGTAGATTGTGTGGTATACAATTGTTGTAAGCTATTCAGTTTATATATATCAGATTCTCTAGGGCCATGGCTTTTGCCAGATGAAGCAGTTTTTATTTTGAGGCTGATGAAACACAGTGCGATTATTGATCTGTGCATGACATAGCCTGTCTCTCTCCTGGCAGAGTGTAGCAACATTTATCCAGGAATTTGTGAAATGTCACTCGGATCATGTTCGCAAGGTAAACTGTGCAAAATCCAGGATCTGAGCTCAGAATCCATGTGGAATTGGACGTGACTGTCTTGTTCCTACGTCCGATCTTCTAGATGAACTGACTGATATTTGTTAACGGAATATCTGGGCCTGATTGTTAGGGACCATTATTATGACTTAGAATACTGTGTGCTAGAAAATCATGCTTCTTATATTCTGTTTTCACTTCTGATCTTACAGCAGAAAGTTTACAAAAAATACAGACTGAATAGCATCAATTAAAAACTCCTTTTTTTATAATGAAACAATGAGACATTGCAGTCATGTATTTACAGCAATGTTTCTTTTCTATAACAATATACTTTCAAATACACTTGTCTCATTAAAATATCAATCTTTCTGGAAGTGACAACTTAGAACATTTTTCTGAATATTGGATTGTGATATTTAACTGTACTTTCTATTTTAGAATTTGTTTTTTGTTTTATTTTATTACACAAGGTATATGTAAGGTCCTTTGCATGCAGGCATGTACTTAGAGTATATCCACTCCTCTCTCCTACCCATCTTATTATAATAATGAGATATTCAATAAGGAATTAAATATGATAATTATTTAAGATACTAATATGACAGTTGAATGTGTATCACAATTCATGGAAATCATGATATGTGTATATACATGTTATTGACATTATTGTGCACATATTGATATACAAAGACACATATACATACATGTATATGTGAAGTATAATGGATAGAAACAATCATTTTGCCATCATTCTTCAGTAAGGTTTTTGAAGGAGTTGGCATTTGAGCTGAATAGTTGTATATATAGAGAAAAACCATTAAAATGTAGGAAAGCTTAAACATGTCAAAATGAGAAAGCAGTTTGTTGATATTGAGTAATCTGATAGAGCTATTGTTGAAATTACGTGGAAAAATATGGACATAAAGCTTGCTATGTAGACCATGCTGGCCTGAAACTCACAGACATCTCCTGCCTCTGCCTCCCAAGTGCTGGAATTAAAGTTATTTACCCTGGTGCCCTGCTTTTGCTGTCTTCTATTAGAATTCTCTTCTCTTTTTTGGTGTGTGTGTGTGTGTGTGTGTGTGTGTGTGTGCGTGCGTGCGTGTGTGTGCATGTGTGTGCGTGCGTGTGTGTGCATGTGTGCGTGTGTGTGTGCGTGTGTGTGTGCGTGTGTGTGTGTGTGTGTGTGTGTGCGTGTGCCAGCTTTTATGTATTTGTATGTGTCATGTGTATGGATGTATATGGAAACCACAAGTTATCCTCAGGTACTGTTTCTTGGGGGCACAGCTCACCTTGGCTTTTAAGATAGAGTCTTTCACTGGTCTTGAACTTGCCAATTAGGCTAAAACTTGCCACTGGTTGGCAAGCCCCAGGAATCTGTCTTCACCACACCCACCCACTGTATCGTGCTTTTTTTGCATGGGTTTTGGGATGAAATTCAGGTTCTCCTTCTTGAGAGACAATCACTTTACTGAGCTGTATCTCCAGCACCCCTTGGTGCTGCCTAAAGCTCTTGGGTGTTTATGATGTAAAGTGAATCCTAAGAAAATAGAAATGGAATGCCGCAAGCAACAAGATAGTGTTTTATATCACAAATAAATAAAGGATCTATAGAATATTAATAAAAGTAGAGTTTTGTTTTCAAAGAGGTTTTATAGAGGTATAACTCAATTTGATGGCAAATTGCATCTAGGAAGTTAAGAAAAATGAGGTCTACAAAGATACTTTCCAGATTTCTAATTAAAGTGACTAGGGAACTGATCTGATCGTCTAAGGATTATATTTGTGACAGTAAAATACTGAAATATTGTGGGGTAAATGCCAAAATTTGGGGTAAAAGTTAACAAAAACAGTGGGAAAAGAAAAAGAAAGAACAAGGAAAATAAAGATAGAAGGAAGGAAGGGAGGGAGGGAGGAAGGAAGGAAGGAAGGAAGGAAGGGAGGAAGGAAGGGAGGGAGGAAGGAAGGAAGGAAGGGAAAGGACACATCTAGGGCTGGAGACAGAGATAGCTCAGTTAATAAAATGCTTATTGTGAAGACATGAGGACCTGGGTTTATTCTACAGAGCTCAGATAAGAGGCTGGGCACACACATGCACATACACATGTAAATTTTAAAAGTTAAAAATGTAAGTATAAAGTTGGTTAATTCATACACAGTATATGAGGTGAAGTTTTTAACATGGATAACATGAAATATGTGGGGGGAGATGGAAAAGTATAGAATTTTGGGATAAGTAGAGAATTTTATAAGTGGTTCTAATTGTTACTAATTTAAAATATAAGGTAAGATTTTGTTATGTGAGACCACAAAGAAATGAGAGTAAAGGCATATCGCTGCAGCAAAATCAATGAAACAGCAGTAAATTAACAAAGGGGATGAGGGACCAAACTGATACAAACTAGATATGTGGGCCCATAGGGAAAATATTTTGCCCATATGTCACCACACATTTCCAAATTACATGTCTGGTTGCATTCTTGAAAACAGCTGGTAAAGAAATAATCAGAGAAAACATTTAATTAATGAAACAAAAAAAGGGAAACAAATACAAAAAAACCTCTAAAGACCTGAGTGAGCCCTAGTTCACATGTGGTGTGATGTAAGTAAACTATAGTGCATGTGTGGTGTGATCTGAATGAGCCATAGTTCATGTATGGTATGATGTGAGTGAGCATAGTTCATGTGTGGTGTGATCTGAGTGAGTCATAGTTCATGTGTGGTGTGATCTGAGTGAGCCATAGTTCATGTATGGTATGATGTGAGTGAGCCATAGTTCATGTGTGGTGTGATCTGAGTGAGTCATAGCTCATGTGTGGTGTGAATTGAATAAACTGTAGTGTGTGTGGTATGGTCTGAGTGAGTCAGAATTTGCTCGTCTTTACTCATTGAATGACTCAACACTTGAATAAATGAGATAAACAGAAAATTCAAAATAGAAAACAAATTGAAAGACAAATGAAGAATTTTTGTGTTAAAAATAACTTTTCCATGAAATTTCTTGAGATAATACTTTGAAAAATATAGTTTTCAATAAAACTCCATAAATTCTGCCTTGTTTTCCCTTCTCTAGAACAAATTTATACTCTGATTTGAAAGGTATTTTTTGGTAATTTTCATAAATGTTACTTCTTAATTTTAACGAAGTCATTTAAGTGGCATTAGTATCTTTATTTTCCCAAATATCCTAATTGTAAAAAAGCTTCCATTATCTTTTAAATGTTTTATTTTTGCCCTCTCAAAGTCTCAAGGATCACACAGGGAGTACAGAAAAGCAGCTTTGGAGCTGTTTCTCTTGAGAATTCTAGTAGAGCAAATGGACAAATGATCAACATCATTGAATATTAGTATTGCTGCTGTTAAATTTGTAATGAATTAAAGGATTTTTGAAAATCACTGATTTTTAGCAAAAAACAAAACAAAACAAAAACTTGCCTGTAAGGCATAGACATATTGTAATTAACTATTGACTGTCATTAAGGTATTAAGATTCTGTTCATAGTTAGAAAACATTAAGAAATGTATCATTTTTCACTGACTTGCGTATATAAATTTGGAACTACGAATGGAAATCTTTAATCTTTAGTTTTATAACCCTCCCAAATTGGTGATGTTTAATTTCAATTGCTGTGAATTCATTCAATATAATTTAAATGTTCAGATGTGTTCTGTGTGGTCCAGGGTCTGATGCATGTGCTTTAGATTTTGAATGAGATTAGTAAATATATAACAAGCAAAAGTACAAGAATAAATAGTTATTAGCAGTAGAAGCAATCAGATAGATAGCAAAACATCATCAAATCGGACATTTCAAATACCCAGTAGAAATCAGATGTCTTTTGGAGGCAGACAGCTGGAGTTCTTTGTTGAGAGTCCCTTGTAGAGTAGAATGTCTCCTAGAGTGAGGATTCCAAGTAAAAGAACAAGTAATAGCAAAAAGGTAGCATCAAATTAGACATTTATAGTGATGGGCAGAATGACTGGGGTCCTCCTGAAACAGTTCTGCTGGAGTTCCTGCTGAAATATCAAGTCAGGCGTTTATAGTCATCTGCAGAATGACTGGGACCCTCCTGAAACAGTCATGCTGGAGTTCCTTCTGGAATGTTCTGGGCAGAACACTAGTCTCCACAGGTAGATACTGCACCTCTTCTGCTGGGGGGAGTCTTTATGTCATGAGATAGACAGTAATCACTTCTGTTGGAAATTTTAGTTTGCCTTGTAGCTGTTCTTATGGGCACAGTTTTTATACCCTTGGCTTCTTACTGCCCTCTCCTACAGAGCCAAGGGAGCAGCAGGTTCAGGACAGGGAATTTTGTAAGGAAGTTGACTTAAATGAGTTTGGCCCGAAGTGCAAGACCCCAAGCCTGCTTCCTGAGTCAGTTTCTCAGTGAGGTTATCCAGCGTATGCCAGTTTACCATATAATGCACAGTGCATGTTTGCTGAGCAGTGTTATCTCATAGACTATGAACTTCACAACTCCCAGTGTTGACAGTAGCTTTGCTGCAATGGCTCAGTGAGTGAAAACACTGTTGTGCACACCTGACTGCCTGAGCAGAGGACAGAACCAAGTCCTGAAAATTACCTTCTGACCAACACACACACATGCACAGGTGTGCTCGAGCATGCAAACACACACAAATAAAATAACAATATTTTAAAATTATTTTAAGGGCCCAGGAATATAGCTTAGTGATAGTATTTACCTAGCCTGCTAACACCCTGTAATCAATCAATCCACAACAAGCAACAACAAAAACAAACAAACAAAAAACTTCTTTAAGCACTGTTGCCGTATTTCTTTTATTTTATTTTATTTTATTTTATTTTCCAGTTTAAATTTAGATAAGAAATAAGGTTGCTTCACAAGTCAGTTCCAGGTCCCTCTCCCCTCTCTCTCCCCTCCTCCTGTGCCCTCCCCCCACCCCTCCACCCCGTTATCCCCTCGTTCCCCCAGGGAGGGTGAGGCCCTCCATGGGGGTGTCCATAGTCTGTCATTTCATATAGGGCAGGGCCTAGACCCTTCCCCAAGAGTTCAGGGTGAGAGTGCACCTCACATTGTTCTATGGGAGCCCAAAGTCCATGTGTATACTCGGGATGGGTACTGATCTGCTGCCCAAGGCTCAATAGATTACCTAGGCCTCCTCACTGACACCCAGATTCAGGGGGTCTTGATCAGTCCCATGTTGGATTCCCAGGCTGATGCCTGGGATTCAAGAGTTAACCTTTGTCTGGTCAGCTGTTTCTGGGGGGGTTAAACCAGCCCAGTCTTAATCTCTTTGATCATCAGTCCTCCCTCTCTCCTCTGTTACTGGCTTTCTTGAGTTCAGCTCATTACTTAACCAAGGGAGTCTGCCTCTTCTTCAATCAGCCACTAAATGAAGTTTCTGTTTCCCAGACTCTCTGGCCATAGGATTGTAGGCTGGCACTCCCCAGATCTATGTCTAAAATCCATATATGAGAGAGTACATGCCATGTTTCTCTTTTTGTGACTGGGTTACCTCACTCAGGATGGGTTCTTCTAGTGTCATCCATTTGCCTGCGAATCTCATGATTCCATTATTTTTTTTTCTGCTGAATAGTACTCCATTGTGTAGATGTACCACATTTTCTCTATCCACTCTTCGGTTGTAAGGTTTCTTTTTTCCCGTTTTTAAAATTTAAATTAGAAACAAACTTGTTTTACATGTCAATCCCAGTTCCCTCTTCCTCCCCTCCTCCCCTGACCCTCACCGACCCCTTATCCCATATACTTTCTGCTCCCCAGGGAGGGTGAGGCCTTCCATGGGAGATCTTCAAAGTCTGTCATATCATTTGGAACAGGGCCTAGGCCCTTCCCCGTGTGTCTAGGCTGAGAGAGTATCCCTCTGTGTAGAGTAGGCTCCCAAAGTTCATTTGTGTACTAGGGATAAATACTGATCCACTACCAGAGGCCCCATAGATTGATCAGACCTCCAAATTGACATCCTCATTCAGGGGTATGGAACAGTCCTAAGCTTGTTTCCCAGCTATCAGTCTGGGGTTCATGAGCTCCCTCTTGTTCAGGTCAGTTGTTTCTGTGGGTTTCTCCAGCCTGGTCTTGACCCCTTTGCTCATCACTCCTCCCTCTCTGTAACTGGATTCCAGAGTTCAGCTCAGTGTTTAGCTGTGGGTGTCTGCTTCTGCTTCCATCAGCTACTGGATGAAGGATCTAGAATGGCATATGAGGTAGACATCAATCTTATTATCGGGGAAGGGCATTTAAGGTAGCCTCTCCACTGTTGCTTAGATTGTTAGTTGCGGTCAAACTTGTAGATCTCTGGACATTTCCCTAGTGCCAGATTTCTCTTTCAACCTATAACAGCTCCCTCTATTATAGTATCTCTTTTCTTGCTCTCCTCTATTCTTCCCCTGACTCAATCTTCCTCTCTCCTCTTCTCCCATTCTCTTTCTCATAATTCCATCTACCCTCCCACCCACTGCTCCGAATTTGCTCAGGAGATCTTGTCCCTTTCCCCTTCTCTGGGGGACCATGTGTCTCTCATAGGGTCCTCCTTGTTTCCTAGCTTCTCTGATGATGTGGATTGTAGACTGGTACTCCTTTGCTCTATGTCTAAAATCCATATATGAGTGAGTAAATACCATGTTTGTCTTTTTGTGACTGGGTTACCTCACTCAGGATGGATTCTTCTAGTGCCATCCATTTGCCTATGAATTTCAGTGGTGGTGGTTATTGTTTTTTGTGGTTGTTGTTGTTTTGTTTTTTCGCTGAGTAGTACTCTATTGTATAAATGTACCACATTTTCTCTATCCATTCTTCTGTTGAGGGGCATCTAGGTTGCTTCCAGGTTTTGGCTATTAAAAATAATGCTGCTATGTACATGATTGAACAGAAGTCCTTGTTGTATGAATGTGCATCTCTTGGGTGTATACCTAAGAGTGGAATTGCTGGGTCTTGTGGTACACTGTTTCCCATTTTCCTGAGGAATCTCAATGCTCATTTCCAAAGTAGCTGTACGAGTTTTCACTTCCACCAGCAGTGGAGGAGTGTTCCCCTTTCTCCACATCCTCTTCAGCATAAACTGTCATGCGTGTTTTTGATTTTAGCCATTCTGACAGGAGTGAGATGGTTTCTCACTGTTGTTTTGATTTTCATTTCCCTGGTGGCTAAAGATGCTGAGCACCTTCTTATAAGTGTCTGTCAGCCATTTTAGATTCCTGTATTGAGGATTCTCTATTCAGTTCTGCATCCCACTTTTTTTTGTAAGATAAGAATTGTCTATTTCTTTTTGACTGTTTCAAAACAGTTATAAACTGATCCACAGTGAGAAAACAATGTTAAAAATATGGTTTAAAACTGTGTTTAAATATTATATAGAAATGGTCTTACAGATGTTGATATCCAGGTTATATTTTCCTAATCATTGATTCAAATCCGTTTGTAAAATGCACTGGAAATTAAACAATGAACATCAGATCCAAAAGTTGATTTTGCCTATAAGGTTATATTTTTGTACCCCACTTTTTATTTGAATTATTTGGTGTTTTGTAGTTGTGGAACAAGCCTTTAATCCCAGCACTCGGGAAGGCAGAGGCAGGTAGATCTCTGTGAGTTTGAGGCTGCCTAGTTTTCAAAGAGAGTTCCAGGACATCTCCAAAAACTACTGGCAAACTCTGTCTTGAAAACCAAAAAAAATCTATTCTTACTATTTTTTTCAGGTTTAAGTAGAAAATAAATATTATGAACAATTTGTGATTGTCCAGGCTCATTGACCTTTAGTCAGAATAGCATGTGTGGACATTAATTTCCTTGGGCAAGTCAACAAAGCCCTTTTAAGCAATTAAATATAATAGGAATAAGGACTGTTGTAATACAATCCCAATGGGACAGAAAACCAATAATGCTTATTTTTTTGCATTTTTTAAGAAAAGTAAAACAGAATTTAATTAAAGGAAAATGAGAAAATCATCAATAGATTTGTGTAGACATTCTAAAGTTTGATCTCCTCTGGGCCTAATAGCTTATTCGATATGTCTTCACCTGAAAATTTATGGTTGTCCTGTATTGAAACAGTAATAACATCACTCTAGAAAGCTTTCATCTTTGTTAAATGATCATGTATTAGTCAGTCATCCTGTGTGTGTGTGTGTGTGTGTGTCTGTGTGTGTGTGTGTGTGTGTGTGTTTGGGGAATTGATATTTTTGTTCTACCCCCAAATATTTTCCATAACTGAAAAAATGTTGACAAAAGAGTGAAAGACAAATAGAATTTAAAAGAAGGGATGTACAGTCTAATTAGCTAAGTTTCCGCAATAGAATTAGGAGAAGTGACATGAGAATGCTATGTTCAAAAAGACATAACATACTCTTTGGAATAAGATGGGATTTCCCTCCTCTTTATTCCTGCTGGAGAAAAGTATCCAACGGAAACAGGTTGGCCTCATGGTCGATGGTTAGGCTGACACTGAAGTTTAGCCCATGGATATTGAGAAATCACTCTGGTAGTGATGGTACACTTTCAGTTCCAAGGATCTGATGTGATACAGTATCTCTATTTCCAGTTAACTTGAATGTGTCATCTGAAACAAACAAGCTCTTCTAAATTGTTACCAATTTCATATGTTAACTTCCAATCTTACATATATCATATTTTTAAATCCATGTTTTTTACATACTTGTGGGACCAGAAGTTAAACTGATGTAGTTTAACTATGATATTAGTTTAGTTATTTTGATTATTTGGAAATGCACAACATTACCAGAAACTTATTATAATTTTCTGTATTATCAAAGCCATCAAACCAATTAAGGATAAATGTCAAATGTTTGGGGGCTGTTTTTAAATTTTAAAATGTTAGTAAGCATATTTGAAAAATTTGAGATTAAAACAGTGTTATTTTATTCTGAGAAATTGTATTTAAACATATTTATAAAAAAACTGTTTTAGTTGGCTATTATCTAGTACATGTATAACCAAGTATAAGGACATTGAATTAATTTTAGTCTTCATAAATATTACTGAGAGTAGCCTACCTGTTATCCATATGAGATACCCATAATTCTATGATAAAATCTAATTTAAACACATCAAGACAGATTGGCATTTTCGCAGCCATAAAGGTGCTTTGTTAATTGCACAGCGTATTTAATATGACCTTATAACAAAGTAGCACCTCAGTGTCATGCTTTGCTTTAATGTGCACAGTGGAGCTACCTTCATCTATGCTAGACAACTGCACTTCATGAAAGGAGTGCTTTCTCCTTGATAGGCAATTAACAGTAATTAGGAAAATTCACCTCAAAATGATGTCAACATGAGATTGTTTAAGAAAGTTGAATGTCAGTGACTTAAAAAGAAAGTTCGCTGACACAGGTATGGCATGTGAAACATGAAATGTTAATTTAACTTTTCTGCTTATTATTCATGCACAATATTATTTTGTCATTCAGACACTACACTGACAGAGTGTAAGGGTGTTAAAATAGTGCTGCTGGAATAAAAAGAGGATTAATTTACCATTGGCCAATTAGCCAAGGGTACTTAATGGTCTCTAAAGGCTACTGAAGTCTAACTGCTAGCAAAAGCATCGGTAAAAAGTCCTCTACATTACCTTCATTTGCTTGACAGTTTCTGAAACATACTTAGGCCTTTAATAACTGCATCTATCAGAAAAGAGTTTTTGTGAGTGAAGCTATAACTGAGTAGAATTTTCATTTGCTGTTTCGTTACATAGGTAATTTCTGCCTAAGATACTTTTGTTAGTGGTATTCTGTTGTGTTTTGTTTAGTTTTTATAATCTAGATTGGGTACAATTATCAAAACAGAAAAATGCATATTTTAAAATTAGAACTCTTATTACTAAATTTGAGAGTTATGAATCTAAACTGTATTATCTTTGTATGTACTTGTATAGAAAATGTGTTGGTGACCAAAAATCTAATGTAAACGTGTTGATGACTTATATGATCACCTAAGTGACTATACCTGACAGGGAAACTAATCTTGAAAGGGAAATATACATAGTTTCATATTTTCTCTATTAATGAGCAATATTCTGAAAAAGAAAACCATAATTCAATCTACCGATAAAAATGTTATTAAGTTCAGAATGCATTTATAAGAGGCACTTCCCTTAACAGTCACAAGATAATATAAAATTTGAATTTTTTCCATTATCCTACTTCAAGACAATTCCTATGATAAAATTGTTGTTATAATTATTTTTTGTTTGATAGAGTTTTAAATCGCTGCTTCTCTAAGAACAACAAGAATAACCTAAGTGAGAGAATATAAATAACTTTGATTTTTATTCATCATCAGTGTTCTATTTCAGTCCTAATAAGAACTTAAGATTGAAAATGCTAGAATCCAGGTGTGGTGGCATATTCCACAGTATAGCTACAGAAGGGAGATATAAATGCTTTTCTTCTGTATATAGGGTCTTTGTTATTCTAAAGGACCCAGTTCTTGATTGGTTCTGTTTCCCTTTTCAACTAATGTTCATACTTTAACACTAAATATTTACCTGAGATCCCTACTGGAGAAGAAATTCAGTTTCCTCAGGCCTGCTGCAGTCACTTACCTATACTCTGGCTGATAGCTTCTCCAGTGTGAAAGCTCAAAAGCAGCATGGTCATATGGACAAGTAATACTGTCCCTAGTTTTGGGACACAATATATACAGGGATAGATGGAAGGGAAATGGTCGGTATTTATAAACCAGCAAAGATGCCAACAGTAGCTTCCTTAGTTTCTACTTCTTTAAAAGGCTCATGCGTTGAACAAGTGTTCCCAAATAATGGGCACTACTTTTTATAGTGGTACAAACTTAAAAAGGGGGAGTGTAGCTGCAGAAACTGCCACTTAGGACATGCATTTGAGGGTTATACCTGCTTTCTTCCTGGCCACTGACTTGTTAGCTACTCTCTGGCCTACATCATGCTGAGATAGTCTGATATGAGAATCTGGTAAGCTGCACCAGGCACGTGACCCAAGGAAGTCAGGAGGTAATAAGTAGATGTTGCTTCTAAGCTGATAATTTTGTGGCGATTTTTTTATGCAACAGATATTTTATCATAATGATGCAAAGTATAGCTATAAACTTGGATAGTCTGTTGTTGAGTGTTACTAGGTCAAGATTTAGCTACCTAAAGGCAAACGTATAACTTACTTGTTTATCATTGAAAATACAGACTCCATATGTCACATGGCATACAAAAAAGGAATGGTAGATTATGAGTCATAAATCTAGGCTCTTATAGCCAAATTCTCCATAATGTTATGATGAAGCCCAGAATAATAAAGTAATTTGTGTATTACGTTCCATAGTGGAAACAAAGAAGAGAAAATGGAAGGAGACTGACTTACCCTGTCTGTGACATTCCAGGGTCCATTCTAAATTCATGGAAAGGAAGGAAACTCTGGCCCAAGGGTTTGGAAGCTAGTTAAACTACTGGGCTGAGGAAAGGAACTACAATTGCTAGTTTGCTTTTGTTTTTAAGTTGTGATTTATATAGTTTTCTGACCATGCAGTTCTTGGACCATTGGGAGTGGTTTGTAGAAGGAATATGGAAGAAACTGGAACTTTCAAGGCAGACAGTGGAGGACCAGCTTATGAGGTTCCATAGGGGAACAAGAACTCTATCAAGAACTGAGCTAGGAGATGTTGGCCCGATGTTCTGAAAAGAATCTGGTTCCATTCTTCCAGTGTTCTGAGAACTTCCATGAGGTTGAGTGTAAAAGGATTATTCTTTGGGCCACCAGCTCACAAAGGATGACATGGAGACTTACTATTAATTATGAAAACTCAGCCTATAGCTTAGGTTTGCCCCACTGGCTCTTACAACTTAACCTCACCCATTTCTGTTCATCTGCATTTGGCCTCATGGCCTTTACCTGTCTTCCATCTTACAACTCCTGTCTTCCCTCTGTGCCCTGTGGTGCCTCTCTCATGCCTGGGTTCCTCCTCACTTTTTCTCTCTCTGCTCCAAAGTCCTCCCTAACCTCTTCCTACTTAGCTATTGGCCACTCATTTCTTTATTAAACCAGTCAGAAGGTGCTTTGGAAAAGACACATCTCAGTATACAAAAAAGATTTTCCGCAACAGCTGAACCCAAGGTTAATTCCTTTAGGAGAGGAAATTTCAAAACAACAAGTTCAGGATATGGCAAGGCTATAACTCGGTGTACTTATTCCTAGTCACAGTGAGAAAGCCCAAAGGAGTTATTAAAATAGGTAATTTCATGAAGTGTGTTGTATGAGAAAATTCAAAATCACCGAGAATGAGAACACAGATTTTTTAAAAAGCATTGATATTATTAGAAAGAAATTTTATTCTCTTCATTGGACCATTTGGAAAGGCACCCAAAGGCAATTCACCCATCCATCAAAGGCTTTATGAAAATGCAAATTTATTTGATATGCTAGAACCTTAATTGAAACAGAGTATGCCCCTTGAGGGGTTCCCTGCCTAGGGAAATGTTTTCTCATATAAAGCGCATCTAGAAACAGGTGAAACTGTGATTCAAGGGAGGTAGACTCCATCCTGAGCTGGCAACAAAATTTAGCAGTACAGCCTATATGTCACAATTTTTATAGGTGTGAAAGATGCAAAATTAAGGCTATGCACTACATCCTCTCCCCCATAAGCTGTTACATGTTTTTGAGATTAGCCATCTGACAGGTGTAAGATGGGATCTCAGAATCTTTTTTGATTTGCATTTCCTTGAGGGAAAAGGATGTTGAACATCTTAAGTGCTTCTCAGCCAGTTGAGATATTTTATTGACAATTCTCTGTTTAGATCTGTACCCCACTTTTAATTGCATGATTTGTTCTTTGACATCTAGTTACTTAAGTTCTTTTTATATTTTGGAAAGCAGCCCTCTGTCAGATGTGGGGTTGGGTAAGATCTTTTCCTATTTTGTAGGCTACCACTTTCTCCTTTTGATGGAGTTATTTGCCTTACAGAAATGTTTCAATTTCATGAGGTTCCATTTATTAATTGTTGATTTTAGTGCCTTTCTAAGTATGCAAGACATCAATCAGTTCAGGCCCTTCTGGCTTTTAGATTCTCCAGTGGGAAATTGGGTGTAATTTTGATAGGTCTGGCTTTATATGTTACTTGGCCTTTTCCCCTTGCTCCTTTTAATATTCTTTATTTTTCTGTATGTATAGTGTTTTGATTATTATGTGATGAAGAGATTTTTCCTTTCTGACTCAATCTATTTGGTGTTCTATTCACTTCTTGTACCTTTGTAGGCATGTCCTTATTTAGGTTGGGAAATTTTTTATATGATTTTGTTAAATATATTCTCTGGGTTTTTGAGCTGGATATATTCTTCTATTCTATTATTCTTATGTTTGGGCTTTTCATAGTGTCCCAGATTTCTTAGATGTTTTGTGTTAGCAATTTTTTAGATTTAACGTTTTCTTTGACTGATGAATCTATTTCCTCTATCCTGTTTTCAAAGCCTGAGATCTCTCCTATGTCTCTTGTATTCTATTGGTGATGCTTACATCTGTAGTTCCTGTTTGCTTAACCAGATTATCCATTTTCAGGATTCCCTCAGTTTGTATTTTCTTTACTGATTCTCTTTCTATTTTCAGGTCTTAAATAGTTTCCTTTATCTGTTTATTTTTTTTCTTGCTTTCTTTTCGGGATTTATTGATTTCTTTCAATTTTTGTTTGTCTTTTTCTCAATTTCTTTAAGGGTTTTGTTTATATCCTCTTTAATGGCCTTTATAATTTTCATAATGTATTCTTTAAAGTCGTTTTCTTTTGATTCAGCTGGGTTGAATTGTTCAGGTCTTGCGTTTGTAGGATAACTGGCCTCTGGTGATGCCTTTTCTGCTATTGACTGTGTGTGTTCTTACACTGTTGATCAGGCATCTGCTTTTAAGATGATTATAGGTCTAGATGTTGATTCTTGTGTTTGTCTTTTGTTAGATTGGTGTTTTTTCCCTTGGTTTCTCTTTTCTCTCTGCTCTTCAGCCAAATGGCCAAGTGTTCTGTTGACTACCATGTCTTCACATTCTTATGGGATTTGGGGGGCCAGGGGTCCCTAAATCTGGCCTGGCCTCTGATACATCTTTCTCTGAAAATGTGGACCAGGATATGGAGCCCAGGGGAAGGGGTGCAAACTGGGGTTCCTAGGACCAGCCTGGCCTCCAGTAAAGCTGCTGATGTTGGGGTCCCTGGATCTTGCCTGTGCTCCAGTAAAGGAGTCTTCATCTGAAGTTTTAGACCTGGGATCCCTAGATCCACCCTGGCCTCTGGAAAAGTGAAAGTCTTTTTCTGAAGTTGTAGGCCAAGATATGGAAACAGGGAAAGGGGGTTGGGGGACTGTGCAGTCTAGGGTTGTTGAGCAGGCTTAAAGGGGTTTTGTGGCTGGCTTCACCCCAGGGCTGCTGCTATGCTATCCTTTTCTGTTGCCTGGTGGTACTGGTATCTCCGAATTACCGGAACTGTTGCAACTATGTGCTGCCTTCACCAGTAGCCTGTCCTGGGTTCTCTTTATGGAATCTAACCCTGACAGATGATGCCACCCTTTAGATGCTCTCTATGACCCTTTCACACCTTCAAGGCCAGTACCATCTGGAAGACTTACACATTACCAAGTTTGGCGGCCAGCACAACGTTTAGGCTTGACCCTCTGGACTGTGCTGATCCTGAGGAAACACTTCCCAGAAGACTGCCTTCACTGATATTGGTTTCTTCTTAATCACAGCTGATTCTTTGGTCCAGCTGACCAGAACCACAGATTATTAATTCAAACTATTGAAAAGTCCTGATTGAGTCCTTAAGGGACTCTAACTTACCTAGACAAGCCAGGATTCCATCCTCTGCATTGCTCTCAACATTTTCTTCCAAGCTTCAACAGAACAGCCAGCTCAGCTCTGAGCATTCAATGGCTTTTCCAGCCCAATGTTTAAAATCTTCCACAGTCTTCCCAAAAACACATGGTCAGGTCTGTTGTGGCAATATCCGGTACCAAGGGCTTCTATTACTGTGATAAAAATCAACATGGGGAAGAAGTGAATTCTTTATTCCTATTGTTGATAGTTTATCATCTGGGGTAGTCAGGGTAGGAACTTGAGGCAGGAACCTAGAGACAGGAGCTGAATCAGAGGCCATGGGAGAGTGCTGATTACTGGTTTGCTCACAGGCCAGTCTCCTAGGGGTATTTTCTTAGTTGGAGTGTCCTTTTCCCAAATGACTCTGGCTTGTATCAAGTTGACATAAAACTAGCCTGCACACCAAGCAAAATTAATTGTAACCTTGAGCTGTGATTCAAAATAAACTCTTCTTTAAGTTGCTTTGTTGGATCTTTAGTCACAGCAACATGTGAGCAACTAATTCACCTCCCTTAGGTCCTTGTCTAGTAGTTCTATATGTAGTTTTCTGGCAACATGGGAACTCACTTCATGCCAGTAGAATAATCAACTTCTCAAGGAGACTCCATAGCTTTTTTTTTCTAAGACCTCACCTGATTAGGTTAGGACAAGTCAGGACACTCCTAACTGCAAGTCACTTGATTAGGATCTCTAATGACATTCAAGTCTTGTGCTTCAGATCTTCTGCTAGTAATTATAGCTGGTGGGAGTTTTGGAGGACACTTACCATGTCATACCCAGAATACACTGCTCCACACTAGCCTCATTTGCTTTATACAACATAACAACCATCAGTTCTCAGGATTGTATTTAGCAAATAATTTGCAAGTAGTAATTAATTTAAAGCAAATAATTTGCAAGTAGTAATTAACTTAAAGGTTAAGTTCTATCTTATAACCTTTTGTTAGAAATATTTGACTATACCTATGTTAATACATCTCAATACTTATTATAATTGATGATAACCTTGAAATAGCATTTCAGAATACAGTGGAAGGACTGTAGTGCTCTGGGCACAGAGGCAGAGGAGTGGATCTTTAATAAGCAAGCAATTCACAGAGATTCCAAGCTGAAGTTGTATCTGACAGAATTCTTATACATACACACTAAATAAAACAACTTTACTAATCAGTTTCTTCAGCTTTAAAACATATCCTCAGGCTCTTGAAGGTAGCAACCATAGAGTGGTAGTGGCTCTATTATTATAGTGCCCATTTAAAGTCTATGAAGTGCTTTGTGGAGACTTTTAAAATTCTATCCTCAAAACTGCCATCATTAGATAGGTAATTGTCATCTCTAGTTCTAAAAGAGGAAATAAACATATATATATATATATATATATATATATATATATATATATGGAGCAGTAGATGCAGAGAGCTAAAAGAAATTATGGCTCTCTCTCATCTATGTTGTATTACTTCCTCTAAGTATTAAGGGCATACATATTTTAAATGTTTGGTTACCGATGGAAAGACAAGAACAAAATTAAATCATGCTACTGATAACAAAATAATAGCAATGTTCAGGGTAGCATTAATTTATTTGACAGATTATATAGCATGCTGTGTTTATAACAAGGCTGCCTAAAAATTGATTCTCACAGGACAAACCAAGTATAAGCACATGACATTAATATCCACTTTTTGAATTGTCCATGGAATTTCTCAAGTACATTGAATTCCTAAGCTGAGAGAAGGACTGGGAGACAGTCCAAGTCATGTGTTCAAAATTCTGAGGGAATTCTACATACAATAAATAATAGAAATATGCCATAAAGTCTATAGATTTTAAATGTTTTTAACCTGGTGTGTGGTGTGTGTGTGTGTGTGTGTGTGTGTGTGTGTGTGTTGATTAAGACAGGATCTCATGTATTCCAGATGGGCGTTTCTGTGTAGCTGAGGACGACTTTACACTTTGGATTCTTTTAAGTAATAACATGCTAATACTCAGATTCGGTGTTGGGAATCAAACACAAGCCTCATACCGGTGAGACTACTACTCTACCAACTGAACAACATATGTATACATACACCTCCAACTCCAAATATTATTTACTTTGATGGGGTAGTGTTCCTGTTTATCCTTTCTATAATCTTACTGTTTCTTCCTTTAATGTGTTTTATATTATTGAATTGATTTTGGCATGTATGTATACATGTCCTTTAAAGAACTCTATTTATTTGGTTGATCTTTTTTGGTAAAGACACACTAATGGTGTTAGAATTTGCTAACATGGAAGGAATAAAGCTGTGATGTGCTCTATCCGTAACAAACTAAAGAAAATCTGGTGCTGTTTGTAGCAAGATCAGAACCTGTTGAACCCAACTTTCCTGTCCTGTATGAGAGTCCCCTAATAACTGTGGCCATGGTGTCACAAGAAGAGACACCAAAAGCTTAACTTATATCCACAGCATTAATATATGAATTAAAAATACTCTGGACACACTGTCTCAGTAAAATCCCATTATTACCAATAAATGGGTTTTAATTTATATGGTGATAAACTGATATATTAGAAATTAAAGACTTACTCGATGTGTTGTCTTTTTAGTATGGTTTGTACTATAAATAGGGAATTTTGAAAAATTTGGAAGTTTCCTTTAGTTCTGACATAAGTCTTAGACATAATGGTGAATGTGCAGGTAGACAGGTGCATAGTCATCCCTCACAGATTTAGAATTTACTGGGATTCAGCAACAGGGAGAATTGAGAGTTACAAGCCCCAACTCAGTGCCACTGTGGGAGAAACTCAGTCAGAGATTGGTGCTGCTGTGACCTTTAGTCAGAGGAGCTTCTCTTTACAGTGGGTGCAGATCATAACTGATAAACTCCCTCCGGGGCTCAGGGAATGTGTGGAGGAAGGGGTGGAAACATGTAACAGCTGGAGGAAGCAGTCTCCAGGCCACTGCATTCTTCTCAAGGCCTGCACAAGACTGGACCTGTCAGCATTGTGTCATAGGAGGGGAAGGAGCATTTTCCCTCCCTTCCCCCTCCCTCCCTCCCTCCCTCCCTCCCTCCCTCCCTCCCTCCCTCCCTCCCTCCCTCCCTCTCCCTCTCTCTCTCTCTCTCTCTCTCTCTCTCTCTCTCTCTCTCTCTCTCTCTCTTTCTCTCTCTCTCGTAGCCACTGATTAATTGCCCATGCATCTATCTACAACCCTGCAACTCTGGCCCTAGGAGGAATGCTAGTTAAACTCCCTGGGTTGGAAAAAAAATTTTTTAAGACCTGAAGGTAGAACCCACACTAGTTAGGAAGAGAAAGGGAATTGATGGTGGGGGCGGGCACAAGAGAGGGTAACATGGGTCAACATGATCAAAATACATTATATACATGTATTAAAACATCACAGTAAAACCTATTCTTATCTATAATTAATATATACTAGGATTCACAGATAAGGAAAATGCATTTTTGCTGTGGGAGCTAAGAGAGTAGAAACATTGCTTTGCTGAATAAAAAGATAAATAGCAGCAAAATCTTTGTTTAAAAAAATTACAAATTGTCCTTAAAGGCACAAGGTAGCTCAGCTAAGTACTACATGTTGAACTTCTGATGGAGAAGTGACAGACAGGCTTAGGGGGTAGTAGGCAAAACTGACTTCATATGACATCTGGTGCACAAACTGAAGCTAAATCTTCTATTATCTACAAACAACTGAACTTTATTCTGTTGGAATGATGTGCCCTGGTAGGACTTCAGATGAGGTAATGACATAGTGTTGGTTTAAGAAGAGTGGGGGGTAGTGGCATGAAGGTAGGGGAAGGTTATGGGTGGAGATACAGGGAAAGGGACTCTAGATGTAGTTCCAGTGGAATATAAAAGTTTGCATTGAGTGAATGATAGAAAAGAATGAAAATAAATATTTCATAATGTACAGAACTAGATATGGCTTGGACATAGAGAATTAGTAAAGAGGAAATAGGACTCAAGCAAGAAGAGTTCCAGATTTTAGTAAAATTAGGAGTTCAAGTTTAGATATTAGGGGCATTTATAAATAAATGTGTCCTGAAATATCTATAGAATCATGCAGTTAGATCATGTGCCATAATACAGCCTAAGGAATAGTTTCTTAAGCTAAAATATACTTTGCCAATGCTCTTTTGTCAAATCTTTGAAGCACTATGTGTGAATCCATTGTATTGTGTTCATATTTATACTGTGTGATTATATATACAAGCACATATTTAGTCATGAATTTATTGGGAAAGTTTGTCTAAGTTGTGCCTAAGTAGTTTTCAGTATAGCATATAGCATGTTTATATTACTATACACTTTAGTTACTGGATGGCATCATTTGCTGCTCCTAATTGGAATTCATAGCAAGGAAGGAACATTTCCTCCCAGGGAGCTCAGAATCATCTCTTGTTAACTGTTCTGTGTAAGACTGCTGTTTTATAAGCTTTAGGGGGGGAAGTGGTGCCTTTACTCTGAACGAGCTCTGAGTTGTTATGTTCTTACAATTTGATGATGTTCTGCAGACAAGATTGACAAAGGACAAGAACTAACATTAAGTGTATTTTTCTCCCTCTCTCTCTTTTTAAAAACATTCCCAGTATGTGATTTAGCAAAACTATGTTTTTTAAAAAATGTCAAATGTAAGAACTTTAGTGTGATTTTATCTCAACATTACAAATATGTTTGATCAATTATCAATCAAGTAGATAAAGTTGAGTGAGTTTGTTTGCATGGTATTTATTTTAACTAAATCCCTAACAAGCCTCATCTGCTAATTGGACTTAGCATTTCTGTTGCTAAATGAGAAGTGTTTTGGCTGCTACAGAGGGGGCAGTAAGATCTACCCAGTGGAATACACACTAGCATCTGTTATCCTGTCCTGCTCCAGCTTGGCTGTTACCAAACACAGCTGCCCCAAAGCCAGAGATGTCAGGTGTGTGTGTGTGTGTGTGTGTGTGCGCGTGAGAGAGAGAGAGAGAACGTGTCTGGCTCACCTGTGCGTGTGAGAGAGAGCAAAGTAATGGTTGTCATGAGAAAGCCAACCAGTACAATTTATACTGACAATCATTAGACAACGCTAATTGCTTTCATGTCTGTCTCTTTTAAAGAAGCTAACTCTTGATTTGGCTGGACTTCGAAAAGAAAAAGAAGATTTGCTGAAGAAATTGGAGTCTTCATCTGACATCACCAGCTTGGCTGATGAAGTTTCTAGAGTAATGGTCCCACAGATACAAGTTACCACACTGGGTCCTTCAAGGAGCATGGATTTGGAAATGAAGCAATTGCAGTGTAAACTAAAGGTGATTATATAGTATGTTAGGTTCAGCAACATCTCATGAATCACTGCATCCTTAGAGATATATTTAATTGATTCTAATTTAGTTCAACAAAGGTCACCATGAATATTTCATCTGACTTAGTCATTCAAGTCTTACAGGTCTATTCATTCTGTTGTTACTTGATCTTCTTTTCATTGACTAGTCAACTCCATGCTATCCTGCCTTAGGAGCTCATGGAAAGTAGCCACCATCTTGTACTCTAATATCTAATTCCTGGCTGCTTACTGCATCTTGGTCCAGATGAGTAAAACCCTTTCAAACATATTGTATAAACAAAATAAGAACTGATTCCTCTACACTTGCTACTAATTTAGTTATTCAGTTGTTGGTTGAAGATCAGAATGCAAAGAAAAGAATTGTGGCAATGAGGAGAACAAAAGGACAAAAGGACAAAGATGGATGGTTCTGATGGTCTACAGCAAGATAGGCCTGTGGGTGGGAATCCTAGGTAGAGCTCTTGTTTATAAAAAATTATATCCAACTCCAGATAACTTGTCAGTGACTTAAAAGTGAAGCTCACTTTAAATAGAATGGTAAGGAACAAGATCCATGTATTTTAAACAGAAAGTTCATTTTTAAAGAAACTAATTATTGTTCACATAATTAATTGTTTTCTTCAGTGAGAATTGCTGGCTAGAAGCTGACAGCGGTGGATATAGGATCATTGCTATGATAAGCATCATTAGAAGGGAACTCTAACTGTAAATGCATCGAGTGTTTTATAATTAGGATAACTGACTGCCATGAAGACAGTAGGATAGCAAAATATGAAGAAATACATAGCTCTGCTCAGTCCAGAGTATGAAATTTTAATTTTGTTTTTCAAGACAGAGTTTTTCTGTGTAGTCAAGGCTATCCTGGAACTCACTCTGTAAACCAGACTGGCCTTGAACTTTGAGGTCTACCTGCCTCTGCCTCCCAAATGCTGAGATTAAAAGTGTGTACCACCACTGCCATCTCAGAGTATGATGGTTTAAGCTAGGTTTTAAGTATCATAAAATAGGGTAAAATGTAAGCCAAACATTGTTCTTACTATCTCATTAGTAATAATCAATCATAAAACTGGCATTAATTTAGTTGCTTCTTAGATAGCACCTTAAGACAATTTTTACCTGGAGAACATGAATACTAGAAATGTAAGGAAAAATTTTGGGGCATGTGTATTCTCTTAAAATATGTTTTCTCCCAGGAATATCAATACAGTTTCTAAATTAAATGTTTTAGATGGGGCCAAGGCACTTAGCTTTGATCATATACTGTATAGATTTTAAGTTACAGTTCTTTTATATAGTTTAAGTACTCATGATCCTAATTTAACTATGCACCAATATAAAATATAATTATAGAATCAGAATCATCTCTCTTCTAAATATTTTAGTTTTTATAGTTTTGACTTATATTGATATATTTTGTTTTTCTTACTACAAATGTTCCAATAATTAAAATTTGAATTGTGATGTAATATAATTTGTCCATATAAGTATCTGTGAGATAAGTTGTTTACGTTATAATTTTTATCTGTGTATAAATAAATATCTGTCTAGTTTCAGGCAGAAAGTGCGACAGAAAGGTGAGGTATGAGCAGGCATCGAGCAGCTTGACTGTGTGGGTACTGCAGCCTTTGTTTGGGCTTGTTGTCCAGAGACAGAAAGGATAATGTTTGCTTTCATCCTGCTTATGTTTTAGGATACATATTTTTCTGGAAGAAATTTAAGTACATCATACTCACTACTACTCAAAATGTGTTTCAGTACTCTTCCAAATTAGTTTGCTGAGACAGCTGTAAGAAAATACCACTGATTAACTGGCTTAAACATTTCAGTCAGACCTGTGGTACACGACTTTATCCCAGCACTCCAGATGCAGAGGCACAGGGAAATCTGTAAGTTTGAAAACAGCTTGGACTACACAGTGAATCTCAGAATAGCCAGAGCAACATAGTAAGACCCTGTCTCAAAACAAAAACAAAACAAAAAAATTATGTCTTTCTTAAAGGTCTTCAACTGGAAGGGCAAGATGAAAGTGTTGACTTTTTCTTCCCTCTTCTGAGTCCTTGCTTCTTGCTATGTAGAGAGGAGCCTCCTATCTTTGTCTTCTAGTGGTCTTCCTTCAAGAGCCCTGTCTTTACAAAGATACCAGGCAAATTATACTAGGGTCTCCTAGAGACCTCATTTTACCTGAGTTACCTCTCTAAAGAAATAGCTAAAAAACAAAACAAAACAAAACAAAAACCCCCAGCACATTCGGAAGTACTATGTGAGGACTACACCATATAATTTTAGGGGGACCTAATTTATCTTATAACAGTCATCAGACTGCTAATGGTGATTAACTAGGAAGTCATTTCTAGCTGATATTTAAGAACATTGTCTAGATTTTAATCTATTAAATGTCTACATAATTATCCAACACTGGTCTTTTCTGTGAATTTCTTATGTACTTTCCCAGAACTGGTTCATTCATGTACAAGAGGAGTTCATGAGTATTTTCTGTTGTCTTCTTTTGCCCCATTAAGCATGTTTCCTCAAGGTACTCCGCAGAGGTAGATACAGAGGTGGATAATAATAGCCAAAATAATGGATGTTCTTTCTAGTAATAGTGGTGATATTGGTGTTGTTTCATTTTTTTAGTTCGTTAATCCCTCCATTACCCACAAGTCATGAATTCAGCACTTTTAGCTACATAAAATATAACTTTAAGTCTCAGAAAGGAATGAAACCACTATCTTAAAATCCACCGAACATATTCCTGTGAAGACAGTATCAGATTTTGTGTGCTGCCCTTTGCATTTTATTTTTTAAAAAGTACTAAGTTCATTTGTTTCAACCTGAACAGAAAATGCTCAGGAACAAGTTTGCAGATTAAAGGGCAAGATGGATGTTTTAGGCAGGAGTGGAGAGAGAGAGAGAGAGATAGAGAGAGAGATAGAGAGAGAGAGAGAGAGAGAGAGGGAGGGAGGGAGGGAGGGAGGCAGGGAGGGAGGGAGGCAGGGAGGGAGGGAGACAGGGAGGGAGGGAGGGAGGGAGACAGGGAGGGAGGGAGGGAGACAGGGAGGGAGGGAGGGAGACAGGGAGGGAGGGAGGAGAGAGAAGAGAAAGGAAGAGAGGACAGAAAGAGAGAGGAGAGAGATTCAGGCACTCAGGCAGAGGCAGGTGAATTTCTTAAGTTTGAGGCCAGCCTGGTCTACTGAGCAAGTTCCAGGACAGCCAGGGCTACACAAAGAAACCCTGTCTTCAAAAATAACATAAAACAACAACAACAAAAAGTTTGAAGATTTTGAGAGAAATATAGAATTGGAAAAATCAAAGGTTTTGAGGGATCATTGAGAATCAAAATAAATATATTGCAGTCTCTAAAAGCACCATGACACTGTATAGTGATGGTATATTAATAATATACTGTGATTCATGTGGATATTACTGAGCAAATGAAGGCTCATTTAGCGTAAATGCTAAATAAGTTTTAATAATTGTGTGCTATTTTGATTTCATTCTGAAAATAAAGCTTGCTTTGAGTCAGAGGGTGGAGGGTCAGCCACTAGCTGACCAAAATTAATCATAGAAGTTTGGAGGACTGAGGACAGATAGGAGACAGGAAGTAGTAAGGGGGGTGAGAGAGGACCCCAGACCTTTTAGAGGAGGAAATAGAAGAGGTAGGAAGTCACTGGGGGCTGCTCCCTGAGTCTCTGATCTTTCATGTTCTAACTCTGATACCTGACTCCCGATTTTTTATTGGTGAATAGTAATTAGATAACGCTTCCCCTGGTGCCCCATGTTGGGTGCCATTTGTAGGCAGAGTTTTCCTGTCCTGGGAACTGCTTCCAAATAACTGACACAGAGAATTAATATTAATTATAAACGCTGGGCAGAAAGAGATTGGGCAAGACAGCCTGGCGCAGAGAGAATGCCGAAAGAAAGAAGGACAGAGTCAGAGGAGATGCCAGGAGAAACAGGAAGAAGCAAGGTGGGCATGCCATACCGAGAAAAGTACCCAGCTACGTGGCAAAGCCTAAGTAAGAAACATTGTTGATTTTAATGTAAGAGTGAGCTAGCATCACCAGGCAGGGGTGGCACACGCCTTTAATTCCAGCACCCGGGAAGCAGAGGCAGGAGGATCTCTGTGAATTCGAGACCAGCCTGGTCTACAAGAGCGAGTTCCAGGACAGCTTCCAAAGCAAAAGAGAAACCCTGTCTCGAAAAAAAAAAAAAAAGAGTTACCTAGTGTCAAGACAAGCCTAGCTAATGACTGAGCATGTATAAGTAATCTTAAGTTTCCATGTCAGTTACTTGGGAAGGGGCTCCCAGTACAGGAAAACTCTGCTTACATTTGATCTTTTGGTAAATTCACTACTTTGAAGCACCTTATTCTGGAAATTATAGAAATATTATATATCACTGTAAATATGCAGTACAGTGAAAATTTATATTATTTTAACACATTTGCTAAAAATTTGTAACATTTAAAAAGCCATGCCATGTTGAATTATTTGAGTTTTTTTAATTTTATATAAAAATTAAAATTATTTGAAAATTTAAATTTATGTAGGCTACATTTATGGTTAGGCCAATAAAATTTAGTCATATTTATGTTAATAATATCTAATCTTTTCAAATTCAAAAATTTGGTATCAAACATTTAAATTGAGGAATAGTTACAATAAAAATAATTCATTATAATTATAATAGTGAGATCCTGATAAGATGGATTGGGGTTAAGATGCTTGTGTAGTACAGCCCCAACAGGTTGTCCCCTCTCTCCACATAGGCAACATCCACACGAGTGCACACACACAAGTAAATACTAGTGTAATTTCTATTCCAAATATTAGAACCATCACAGCTTGTTCTCTTTTTGTTAAATGCTTTCTGAACTTAACAGATGTGTTACTTTGAGTATATTAACAATATTTTGTGAATGGGAAACTAAAATACCAACAAGACTAAAAAGTGTTTCAGATAAGATCTTTAGCTGGAACTCAAATAGAGATGCAAGTTAACTGCTGTCTTGATACTGTGGTTTCCTGATTCCTAGGTGTGAGTAGCAAGAAAGGCCTCAAACACCTAATCCACTTTGAAAATCCAGTAACTATGTATACATCTTTAAGTAAGAATTACTACTTTTAGTAAAGTTCTCGCAAAGAGGAATTCAATGTTAATAAGGTGCAGTTATCTAGTGTTCTTGGGCAGATTATCCTCAGATTTTGACCAACTACAATTTATCATGCATTATCCCTTTTGCCGTTCTCTTCTGGGTTCCCTTGTGTGTTTACCAGGCTGGAAGATGCAGCCCAGCCCTCACAGCTGAGTCTGTCAGGTGCTCGGCTGGCTGTCAGCCACAGCACCTTGGTAATGTCGTGTGGCCTTGGAACCGGAGTCGCACGGGTGATCTCAGGGCAACAGGTCAGGAGGGCAGAAGCGGAAGCCCCCAAGCTTTGAGGGTCCAGATTTAAACTTGCGCTCTGTGGTTTCAGCCATGTTCTCTCAGTGAAAGCAAATCACAAGTGAGACCAGATTCAAAGAACTGGCAAAGAGCTGCCGTACTTTTTAGGGTGAACAGCAAGTTATCTGTGGCCGTATTTAATCTCGTAGAGTCCGTGAGTAAATCTACCATTCAAGTGATCTTACAGAGTCCTTAATACTCCTGAATACACACTTATGTTTTACTCCGAAGATTCACATTTCCCACTAAAATATTTGAGTCCTAGGTTATTGGTCTTGTTGCTTTATGGTCTGGCGTGCCTTGTAACAATTTTACCATAAATATGTTATCTTTACTTTAAAATATAAAAGAATCAAATAAAACATTAAAAGTACATTTCAGTAATTATTAGCACAATTAAAATCAATGTGTTACTCTTTCTCAAAGCAATGCCTTTTGTTTTAGATCAAGATAAAAAGATAAATTGAAGTTTATGTTTATTTTAATCCAGAATGCAACTAATGAACTCACCAAACAGTCATCAAATGTGAAGTCTCTGAAACTGGAACTCCTAGCAAAAGAAGAACACATAAAGGAGATGCATGAAAAGTAGGATTTCTTATTTCTATCTATTGTATTTGGTGCCACCTAGTGGTCATCATGTCTATTCACCATTCCATTACAAAAAAACAATACCAGTATTGTCTTTCACAATAGAATTTGACTTTTTAAGATCATAAGGCTTTTTAATTTTAATTTTAAATAGCTTGTTTTACATGTCAATCCCAGTTTCCTCTCCCTCCCCTCCTCCTGCACCCCCCACCATCTTCCCCAGCCTCCCACCCTATTGCCACTTCCTTCCACATAGGGGATATCTAGAGTCTGTCATTTCACTCAGGGCACTCCCCTAAGAGTCCAGGCTGAGAGAGCATCACTCTGTGTTATGGACACACGAAGTCCGTTTGTATGCCAGGGATAAACACTGATCCACTTCCCAGGGCCCCATAGGTACCCCAGGCCTCCTCACTGACTCTCACCCTCAGGGGGTCTGGATCAGTCCCATGCTGGCCTCCCAGCTGTTGGTCTGGGGTCCAAGAGCTCTCCCCTGTTTGGATCAGCTGTCTCTGCTGGTTTTGCCAGCCCATTCTTTGCCAATTTGCTCATCGCTCCTCTCTCTCTGTCACTGGGTTCCTTGGGTTCTATTCAGTGTTTAACTGTGGGTGTTTGCCTCTGCTTCCATCAGTCATTGGATAAAGGCTCCAGGATGGTTATAGACATCAAGTTCATTATCAGGAAGAGGCATTCGAGGTGGTCTCTCCACTATTGGCTTTTTAAAAAACATTTTTAGTTACTTATTCTTATTTTATGTGTATTGGTACTTGCATTTACGTCTGTAAGAGGGTGTCCTGGAACTGGAGCTATAGACAGGTTTGAGCTGCCATGTGGGTGCTAGAAATTGAACCCAGGTCCTCTGGAAGAGCAGCCAGTGTTCTTAACCACTGAGCCATTTTTCCAGCCCCTTGAAATCATGTTTAAGCCTATATAAGGTGGAATTTTAAGGAATACAACATATAGCATAATTGAGGACAATCTGGTTGCTATTTTAATTACAGTAAAATATTAAAACTAGATTTCCCTTAGTAAAATTTGAATAAATATAAATTAATGACTTTAAGATTAAACAAAAATTCTACATTTATGAATTCTTAGGCTAAGACAATATATAGATTGGTACTTGCACAGAGTTAATTCCTGGTTTATAAAGCCAAGGTCAAATGTGAAAGTTTTATTTGCTTATAAAAGAGCTAGAGGTCCTTTTGTATATATCATTTTAAAAGTTTAAATATCCCATCATATTGAGCAAAAGTGGCTCTCTTTCTCTGTATTTAATAACTTTAGTAAAGCTTTTATTAATAATATGTCTAACTAGAACGCATCATTGATAAATTTCTCACATCTCTATCTGTAAGCAGAATTATGAGTGAAGCTTTACTTAACATGCTATTAATAAATAAAACTTAGAGGATGGCTAGCTTAGTGTAGTGACTTGGACCTATAGTTCCAGTGTTAGGAAGACTGAAGCAAGAAGATTTCCATCAAGTTGAAACCAGCCTGGGCTACAGTGTGAAACCCTCTATCCCAGAATCCTCCAAAAAACATTTTTATTTTTACCTGAAAATGTCTTGAAGTTCATAGATCAAAGGCAGTGTTGCTTAGTGGTTACTGTTGAGGGGTCTAAGAAAACCCTGAGTTCTGGCTCCTGTATCCACTGGCTAATGGTCTTAATTTATGAAGGTCTTCTGAAGAGTAAGTGAGTCAGCACATAAAAATTTATAATAGTAGCTATGTATAACAAGGTTCTAATCAGTGTTAGTTGCTGTCACTCATATTATCAGCCATAGTACAAGATCAGTAATAGATATCACTGAAGTTACTATTTTATAATAGTCACTATCTTAAACTAAACAGATAGATGAATTCAATCTCAACTGATTGAATTAAACAGTATGTCTAATTTTAGTTTCTTTGCATACTATAAGATTTTTATAATTTTATCCAAATTACAGTATTGTTTCTTAACGTTGTTAGGATTTTGATTGTCTCTATCACATCAATATTTCTAAGGAATACAAGAATGTAATTTAAATATAATCTAAGTGTTCATAAATTACATAAATTATAATGATCTCAGTTAATCTTTCTTTTGCTATAATACAAATCAAGTTCACACATGGATTTTGCTAAAATATATGATAATATATGATACTTAGATATTATTTCAATGCAAGTTTATTTTACTAACATAGTGGCGTTAGTATAAGCTTTTCAAAACTAACAGTAGGCATGACCATGAATACAGTATATCAAGATATTTTCTGCCCCTGTTAAAATTCCTCCTTTAGGACATCTCGGATGGAGAGAGATATAACCATGAAAAGACATCTGATTGAGGACTTGAAATTTCGACAGAAAGTAAATTCGGAAAGTAATGAAAGTTTTAATGAAATGTTAGAAAGTCTTGAAAAGAAGGTAATAGTTTTTTGTGTTCGCTGATAAATTATTCTCTTTTGTATTGATTATAACATAAATATTCAGTACTAAGCAACTACTTAAAATACTTGCAGAATATATATTAATGGTTATAAAGTTATGCCGTTTTTATTTGTTTCAGAATTCAAGACTTCAAAATTCCACACATACTATACCCACAAAGTCTGCCTGTTTTTGTGCTCTCCTGAAGGAAATGTTTAGTTTTTAAAACCTCTCGTACTTATGCTGTATATAGTGATGTCCTATTTATTATTTTATATTAATTAAACCAAAAGTTTATACTAACAGAATCAGGCTAATGTACCAATGTAACTATTATGCAAATAACTGTCATTTTTCTTTCATGGACTTAATTTAGCATAATTGGAGAAAAAAATTTTAAGGATTTGTTTTAAATTCTTTTAAATGTAATTTATGCAACCCACAAAAGCTTTTCATTTTTTAAATTTTGTATCGATGTTTTTCCTGTGTGTATGTATGTATGTATGTATGTATGCATGCATGCATGCATGTATGTATGTATGCGTGTATGCATGCCTGGTACCGGTGGAGATCAAAAGAGGGTTTCTGATCCCCTGGAACTGAAGTTTACAGATGGTTGTGAGCTATCATGTGGGTCCTGGGAATTGAACCTGTGACATCTGTGAAAGTTACACATTCTTTTCACCAAGCCATCTCTTCAGGCCCTTACTTTTCTTTCACTTAAATCATTTCAGTTAATGCTTTAAAAGGCTTGTTTAAATAATTATTCCTTTAGTGGAATTAAACTTAAAATGTAAAACAGTTTCTTCTGCTATTCTTTGGGCCGTGTAAAAAGTGTAACTACTCTATTATAAATATATATTTGTGACATTTTAATTTGGTTATTTGCATAAAAATTGCTAGTTTATTCAGAACATGAATATTACAAGAAGATTATTTGAATATGATAAAACTTATGAGACAGTGGATGCAATTAGACCCATTTAGTTTCTGGTGAAACAATACAGTCTACTTCTATAATGCATTTACTAACAGTAACTACCTTTATATTTTTATTGCAGGTGAAGACATTAACTGAAGAATGTTCCAACAAGAAGGTATCAGTTGATTCACTAAAGCAAAGACTCAATGTTGCTGTGAAAGAGAAGTCACAGTATGAACAGATGTATCAGAAAACTAAAGAGGAGCTAGAAAAAAAGGTATGCTTCCAACATCCAATACAGTGACACCAATCTCATTTAATGCTGTCATCTCTTTCTCCCTAAATCAATATGAATGACTTAAAAACTCCACATAACTGTAATGAGTGCTGTATCACTACATGAAACACTGAGACTTTGTTTTACATTAATGGTCATACTGTATTAGCAAAATAAAGAAAAACAAGGATTACATTTATCAAAATAGAAGTAATTTGCAAGTATAGAATAATGAAATCTTTTTCATGTCTAATTTGTGTAACTCATGTTCCCATAATGTTTGTGAATGTCAATCTGCTGCAGGATCTCAAGCTGAGTCTTCTCATATCAAAAATGAATGAAACAGAAACAGCAATGGCACAGATAGAGACAGCAGCATCGGAACAGCTCCAAGGCTTAGCACTGCAGAGTGAACAGGTCCTGGAAAGTGCACAGAAGAAACTGCTAGCAGCCAATGAAAAACTAGAAGAGTTCACCGTCTTTGTGAAGGTGTGAGTCATTGATGGCTTACTCTCTGGTACTTTACTTCAGGCGAAGGCATTGTCCTCCTGGGGATTTGGTGGAAACATCAAGTCCTTGCTTTTAGTTGTTGCTGATGTTACTGTTTTGTGATAATCTCACTATATATAGCTCAGCCAGCCACAGACTGTTGATTCTCCTGCCTCTAGTTCTCCTGAGCATCACAGGTGTGCTCCTACCTTTCTTCCTGCTTCACTAACCCACAAAAACGTTTCTCCTACATTGTGGGTTACCATGTTCAAATTTTCTCTGTAACAGAGTTTATGGTTTGAGTTTTAAATTATTGACACTATTGTTAATATTTCTTTTTTAACATTAGTTTAATAATGAAATGGTAGTAGCCAAGTAATCAAGGTAGATTTGAAATGAATTAAGTCATTTCTACTGTTTTAGAATCATCCAAGCAAGGACAAAGATACTCCTGTGCTCAGTGAAGTCAAAAAGTACTTGAATTCAGTATAGTCAGAGAAGTCGCAAATTACTAGGAAAACAAAGTCAGCTGAAATGTCTGCATATAAGCGATGACTCAGTTGTATTGTCTAGATGCTACCTAAACTTTGAAAAACCCCAGAAATATTTATGAATTGGCTGTACGAAGAACCTGCTAAGTAGTGATTGCAGAAGGAGGGGAGAAACATTCAGTACTCTTCTTCCCTTACCTGCAACAGCTGAGGAGATAGATGCCATTGAGGCCAGAGAGCCTGTGACTTCTCTGCCCGATTTAATCCCCGATAAAGTGTCCGTAACTCCATTCAGCACCTTTTATTCTTAGTCATGTTGTTAGTAGTGATCTATCACTGCTAACTAAACCATGGTGATTTCCTTAATAACAGGAACAATATTTTATCAATGTTTATCTCCACAGTGTGTAGCATAGTGTCTTGAAAAGAAGAGGCATGCAATAATGAACACCAATTAAACTTGCAGTGGAAACAGGAAATCTTAATGGTAGTTCTCTTGATCTTCAGTGTTGACTCTAAAATGGTTTGCAGTGGGAAAGAAAACCTGTTCTTTCCCTCACTGCTCCCGACCACATTTTCCTCTGTGTTTCAGCCGTTGGTGAGCAAGGGCTCTTTCTGGTCCTCTCTGCAGATGGCATGAAAAATAGCATTCAAGACTGTAGAAACAGGGCTGAAAGGGAACACTCAAGGCTGTCGTGTTGCCTTAGTAGATGTGCATTTTCCGTTTATGAAATCTTCATAGAATGGAATTCTAAGTGTCTTTCTGTGCAGTTCCGTTGTTTCACTGCCTTCTTTTCCAGGACCCACCATAACTTGAATCACTCATTTACACCTCACTAAGTTGGCTGGAGAGATGGCACAGTGGTTAAGAGCACAGGCTGCCCTTGCAGAGGATCTCAGTTCAGTTCCCAGCACCCACATTGAGATTCTCACAGCTGCCTCTAACTCCAGCTAGTTATTCAAAGGACACACTGATCCTTAAAGTGGACATACTGGTCCTTTATACTGACAATGACATAAAGTATAAATAATTGAAAAAGGAATTTGAGATTGTTTCAGTTCCATGGATATTGGTGAATGCCTTTAATCCCAGCACTCAGGAGGCCCAGGCAAGAGGATATCTGTAAGTATGAGGTCAATCTGGTCTACATAAGGGGTTCCAGGTCAGCCTGGGCTACACAGTGATAACCTATTTCGAATGAATGTGTCATACAGCCCATGTTCAGAATTTTTACACTTGATTTAAGACATTTAGGTTACCAACTTCAGATTCATTTGTTCTCTTGTGCTTAAACAAAATACAAAATACTGGCCCTGCATGGTTCCAATTGGGTAGAACCCCAAATCTCCATTTGACATATTAACTAAATGAATAGAATAAAGGTTTTTAGATGGGGGCTGAAGAGATGACTCAGTGGTTAAGAGCACTAGCCTCATTGGCATAGATCAGTTTCAGATACCAATAAGGAGGCTCACAACCATCTGTAAATCCAGTTCCGAGGGATCTGACATTTATTTTAATTGTTTCATGCTACTATGTCAGATTACCATAGGAAATTGGGAAACTTTTAAGTTTTGAATGCCAAACAGATATGGTTTTGTCATATAGATGTAATTATTAAACACAAGGCAATGTTTCTATAACTTCCTGCATGTATTTCTGTGAACCACAGGTGTCAGTGTCTCTTTTTAAGTTTTCTTAATCAAAGGCTACCAGCAGCCAAATACAGATGTGCTGGTCAAGACTGGGAACAGGGAGTGATTAAAGGGGAACCAGCCTCTTGTCTTTACACAGGTGACCTAGGACTGGCCAGAGATGCTCAGGGGTCACCAGCTCAGGCAGGACACCATCTGTGGCTTCCTGCCCTTCTGTGTTAGCTGTATTATATTTAAAATTCTTTTGTTATCAATTTATCCTTTTGTAGCTGACCATTATCCTGCCTCTGAAACTTACTCTTTCTCACTATTCCCCAGCTCCTACCTATATTGGGCTTGTTTCTGCAATTTCTCAAGGTCCAGTTCCCACAGAAGGCCCTCCTATCCTTGTATCCCCTTTCAGAGTTGGCTTAAGGCCTTCTTCTGTATTGATCTTTCCTATAACTTCGTAGCCAAGAAGACACAGTTCAGCTCTGCTCCATACTAGCTGTGTAATCTCAGGCAACTGTACCTCAGTTTCCTTCTCCATAAGATTATAATAATAGAGCATACCTGAATAAATCACCATATCTAAAAGTTCAGAATGGTGCCTAACAATCCAGAACTACTATGCAAGTATTAACTGGTATTACTGTTAGCAATGGTAAGTAAGAGAATAGTTATCAGTTATGTATATACAATTAAAATGTGATCGTAAACGTTTCTCTTTGTTATTTTAAGTATATTATATAGACATCTTGGAGCAGGAACATTATCAATAATTTCTGTATAGTATGATCAACTAATAAGTCTCATTACATTCTTAAGGAATTGATCAGACAGATACATACACACACACACACACACACACACACACACACACACACACGGTACCAGAATTATACCTGCTTTTCCATTTAAAGCTATAAAAGGAAGAGCTATTCATAGTTATATATAGTTCTTACATGGATCATATAATCACAATGCATTCTGCACAAAGCTTGTTAGATATCATGTACACTAAACGACTTAATAAATATTATCAGTAGTTTTAATAGTACTAATGTTTGTTCTGGTACTGTTGTGGAATCTATGTTCCCTTTAGTCTTTTCATTTATTTGTAGGGCACAACCAGATTATGGAAGAGGTGGAGTGGCCATCTGCTCTAGATCTAGTCTTGAATATGGAATTTTGCCCTGGGGTGAAATCAAGTGCTTTGAGCATCTGGGCTGGATATATGTGGCAGAGCTGAGGCTTTGAATTCTCCTAATAACTGGGTAAAACACATTAGGGGAATTTCTAGAAGTATTTTCTCAGTTTGAGTCAGCCTTGATATATAGGCTTGTTAATGTACTGTATGTGAGAGTCATATGCCAAGCACCATTTTCTCAATGTTTTTGGTTATTGTTGTTGTTAACTAATATATATATATATATATATATATATATATATATATATATAGCAACCAAAGAATAGTATTTAGTTGGAAAGTGTGCATGGTTTCATTATCAATATATATTTTTGTTTGGTAAGATTTAGATACTCAGGGTATGTGCATTTCTTTCTTTGTTAGTGTAGACATTGGTTGAACCTCCCAATTTTATGTTTATATTTGCAATGGTTAATACTTAAGCACTGTTCTGTTCTCTTAATTATGAGTTTTAAACGCTTCTGTAATAAAATACAACTTGAATTCACTCTTAATCTTTGTCTCACTAAAGGAAAATTAGAGCTTTTAAAAGGAAGGAAAAGGCCAGGTGTTGGTGGTGCACGCCTTTAATCCCAGCGCTAGGGAGGCTGAGGCAGATGGATCTCTGTGAGTTCGAGGCCAGCCTGATCTACAGAGTGAGTTCCAGGACTACCTCCAAAGCAATACAGAGAAACCCTGTCTAGAAAAACCAAACCAAAAGAAAAAAAAGAAGAAGGAAAAGTTCTTACTAAGACTATATTAACTTAACAGGAGAAGTTTAAACTATGTAAATTATACCTTAGTAAAACTATTTAAGTACTGTTGAGGCACAGGTACATGAATTTCTTGTCAACCCATCCGTGCCTGGGATTCTCCTAATGAAGAGGGTCAATCACCTGACACATCCCCACTTTGTACTTCCAGAACCTGAATTTCAAGCCTCTTCATAATTTTTCAAAAAGCTGTTTCTAAAAACGTGTTATTTCTTCAGTAAACCATGATAAGGATGGTGACTTTAGAGTTTCTACCTGCCCCCACGTTTGAATATTATTGAAATAAAAGTGTCTTCAGTTCATCATTATGATGAAACTTATGATCATGAGTTATTAGCTAATACACTCAAGGCTCATGGATAAAGACTAGAAAACATTCAGAAAGGAAAGCTGGAAAACTAGATATAGTAAGTGCTTCCTGAACACGACTGCTGCTGGTTACAATAAGTCATGACAGCTGAAAACAGCTGGAAGTGGAGATGTCTATCAAGACAGTGTCTCATTTTGAAGATGTCCTCTGATATCGGGACAGTTGGTGATAATTATAAAGGACAAGGGATTATTTCATATTGCTAAATATGGGCAATTTGCAAAAATAGGAAAGTGATCCCTCTTTATGTCCCAAACAACATGTTAAGCAAAATTTGAAAGAAGTGTGGAAATACACAAAGAAATTGATGAGATCACTGTAAACTTACTTTCCCAGAGTATGTTTAATCTATAATATATTCAAGTGTCAGAAATTCATAATAGGAAAAATATAAGGATGCTTTCTTTCAAACCCATCTACAACATTCACAAAGACTATTCTACATCTTTAGCCAACAAATTCATCAAGGTAAAAATTAGTTTCACTGTGTACCATGAATTAGTATAATATAATTAATGATTTGTCAAAATAGTGGTCAAATTGTATCTACTTAAAATTTTCAAACTCTGTGATTTTGGACAAAGGTGGACTCGATTCTCTAAGGAAGACAAAGGAAATGGAATTAGGGAGGAGTTACATTACTTTTCTTGTTGCTTCAACAGAATATCTGACAGAAACAACTCGGGGGGGGGGGGGAAGGAAGGATTTACTTTGTCTTGTAGGCTGTAAATAGTTCCATTTTGAGTGTTTTGAAGTACTGCCATACTAGCTTCCATAGTAGCTGAACGACATTTCCCCATATCATACTAACATTTGATAGAGGCCTTTTTGAAAGTTTTAATTTGCATTTCCCTGATAGTTAAGGATGTTGTATATTTCTTTAAGTATTTATCTTGGTAATTTGTATCTCTTCTTTTGAAAACTGTCTGTTCATTTATCTCAGTTGGATGATCAGATTTTTGTGTGTGATGCTGAGTATGTTTTGTTTGCTTATCTGTGAGTATAAGGACAAATGTTATTGGATTTTTATTAGGGAATATACTAGTTTGGTAAATAAGTGATTGTAGATTTCCATCTAATAACCATAATTTCACCAGTACTGAGTATTAAGTCAGGTTTCCAGTACCAGTTTATCTCTTGTTGAGTGGGATAAGTCCAATTAGTTGGTTACCACCAAGGTATGTATGCCACTTTTGTACCCATAGGGTTTCCATGCTATGCTGATTGTTGAAGTGGTTCACAGGTATCATGGCTGGGTAGGACTGTTATTAATTGCCTCATTCCTTTGGAAGCTTGCATGGCCCCTTCTGGTACCATGCAAGTTTGTCCCCAGGAAGAGGGCATTTAGATCCATTCTAGTTCAGGGGTCTTTGGGCCCTGTTTCTAAAGTGCATGGTGCTTTCAGCAGTAGGGACTTACCTTCCATCTCTGGGGGATAACCAAGGTCAACAGTAATAGGCTGTATGTTTTGGAAGTCTCTGGAACAGCTCTCGCCAACAAACTCAAAAAAGGGCTCCTTATGTCTGGTATCTGGACTTTTTGTTATTTTTAGGAATTCCTAGATTCTTGAAGGGAACATTGTCCATCCAGATGAGAAAGGAACATTAAAGCTATACATGTATATTATACGTAGAATTTCATGTGTTACAGGTGTGTGTGTGTGTGTAATATTTACAACCACACCCGTCTACAGAGAATGGCCTGTTGACAGCCTAACGTAGAGGCTATAATGACCTGAGCAAACACCGAGTTAAGTCAGAATCTTTATCCATATAGAAAATCTAGCCAGTGACTCCATCTAAGTGGGTACAGTTCCAGCGCAACCTCACTTGAACACAGAATCTACCTACCAACAACATTTGACCAGAGAGTGCAACCTTGCTCTTTCAAATCAAGAGTCAACCCTGTATTTAAAGTCTAACTGCTTGTTAGAAGGCTAACCATTGGAACTACATGGCCAAGGCACATAGCCTTTAGGTGATTAACAGCAATCAGCATCACAACTAGTGACCATTTCTGAATGAAAGCCCATCAAGCAGCCCTCCCTGACCTCAAAGAATATGTAGCATCCTTGCCAAACTAAGAGACCCTGATGTCATGCATCCCTTACACGGGTGCCACTGGTATCCCATCCAGACTCAAACATTGGATGGTTGGCAAATGCTGTTCTTGGGAAAGCAATCTGTGAAGGCTAAAAGTGGCTTCTTCCTAAAACATGAAAACACTAGAGGAATGGTGTCATGAGATGCAGGGAGACATGGTGCAACCAGATGAATGAATGAAGGCCCACCTGACACAACAAAAGAGAAACCCATCAACTGAGAAACAAGTCAAATAAGTCCTCTCAGATAAATGAGTGAAGTACAAGTAACATGACAGGGAACTAGATGAAATTAGGAAACAACAGGAGGAGTATGTGGAACGCATCAAGGAAACAAAGTAAAAGAAATCCTACAGTCGCAGCAATGTGTTCAGAAAATGTAAATATGAAAAGGAAATTACTCTTATTTATATTATTTCAAGGCATGATTTTCACGTTTAATTTTTTTCTAAACCTGAATATATTAATATTTCTGTATGATCTGTGTTTATAGAGACAAAATATAAGGTCTAGAAAATGGTTCAGTGGGTAAGAATGCTTGCTCTGCAAGCATGAGGATCTCAGGTTTAATCCCCAGTACCCATTTAAATAGTGCCACATGGCTGTGCATTGAGGGCCAGAGACAGGCAGATCCCACAGCTCACTGTACAGAACCTATGAGAAGTGGTGATTCTAATTCCATGAAAGACAATGGCTCAAGGCAATAGGACAGCAATAGACATCCAGAGTCATGTTCGGGCCTCTGCATGCATGCACACGGACTGTGTATGTATGTATGTATGTATACATATATGTATGTATATGTATTTATGTATTTGGTGTATGTTTATATATATATATTGTGTGTGTGTGTGTGTGTGTGTGTGTGATACCAAGAGAAAATAAAGCTGATGTCAATTACAGAGACATTTCCATGGAGAAAAAAATTGCAATGGCAATACAAGACTGAACTAAAAATTTCAATAAAAGGCTACAAGTTTCCTTGAACTCAAAAATCAGTCATTTTAAATTACATGGAGAAACAAACAGGTTTTTTTAATGAACAGGTAAAGAAAATAACAAGACTTATGAGATATCATCAGACGAAATATATGTGTGATGGGAATTTTAGAAAACAGAGAGGTAAAGGGACAGAAAGACTATTTAAAGGAATAATAGCTGGAAGCTTCCCAATTTGGAGAGAGAGGTTTGCCGATTCACAGATGCAAAAATACCCTCAAAGAACTGAACACAAAATGTCTAAATGAGGGAGTATATAATTAAATTGCCAAAGGCAGAATCAAAGAAAGTGTTGAAAAAGGAAGAAACGGTGACTCATCATCTACAAGAATCCCTGTGAAAAGAACACACACACAAGGCTGCTAGAGGACTGCTCACAGAGCCTGAAGATGAGTGCTCTAGAATAATGAAAGCCAAAACTGCCAGCCAAGGATACTGAAGTCAAAAAACTTTCATTCAGAGCAAGAAGAAACAAAGGCTGCCCAGTGAGCTGACATGGAGAGTTTGTGCCTCACTAGGAATGCTGCCCCCATTTCCTTAAGTAGAGATAAAGAAATCTCAGTAATAAAGTTGACACAAGACAGGATTCTAGAGCATTACAATGGGGTTGCAAAAATGACTTTCAATTATTACTTAGAAATTAAAGTATTCAGAAACAATATATCAAAATTTTGCTCTTGGATGCGTAATAGAAACGTATTTGTAAATCATAATATCCAATCTCTAAAATGTGAGCAGTGACATCTAGATGTGCTCATTATTGCAATGCTGTTAACAGCTGAAAATAGGAAGCTGCATTGACAAGATATTTTATGAAAGCCACAGGTCTGGACAAAGGAAATTCTAAAGTGGGCATTCAGAAGATTAAGAAAGGCCTCAAGGCATATGCAACAACAAAAAAGTAACCAAAGGAAAGCACCAAGAAAGGAGGAAAAAATAAAGGGATGGCAGAGCTAGCATTCAGAGAACAATTAACAAAATGGAAATAGTAAATGCGTTACCTGACAGTGTCTATTTTAAATGTAAATAGACTAAACTCTCTAATCAGAAGATGTCTGGTGGCTGAACAGGTTTTCCTTTTTTCTTTCTTTTTGAAAGTATGATCTAGTGATCATACAAAAGACTCTATTTAGCTACAAATGCATACCTAACTGAAAGTGAAGAGATAGAAAAAGATATTCTATACAAATATGGGAACATAAGTGGCTGGATTTATAGCAAGACAGAGGAAACACTCAAAAGAGGAAATGACTAAACCAATTGCAAATATCTGTTCACCAAACATTGACAACAGCTAAGTATATAAAGCAGTTAGTAAGAGCATTGGAGGAAGTGAGCCAAAAGGAGAGTGGTGGTCCCTCTCAGCAGTGGGCCGCTGAGCAGAGAATGCATAACCAGCAGAACTGAGCAGCATCAGAGACCGTGTGGTCCTTACAGACATATGCAGAGCCTTCTACAGAATAGGGAAATGGGGGCCACGAAAGCAAGTCCTGAAAAGTCAAAAGATTAACGTCAGAGGAAGCATATTTTCGAACCCTATCTGTGTAAAAATGCAAATCAATAATAGGAGGAAAATTCATGAATATGTGGAAGTTAAGCAGTTTGTCCCCTAAAAGCCAATAGGACTGATTATAAATAAGAGAGAATTTAAAAAATGTAATGAGACAAATGAAGATGGAAACAACCTATCATGTGTTTGAGATGCCAAAAATGTGAGCGGAAAGATTACAGCTGTAAACAACGTAACGAAAGGGCTCTCAAGTGCACAGCCTGACTTTAAATGTTAAAGAGCAAGGGAAGAATAAATGAGCCCAGAGTTAACAGAAGGGAGGGACCAGTAAGCACTAGGAAAGAAATGAGTCAGATAAAAAGAGTAGGAAACAAGACAAAGATCAGTAAAACCAAGCCAATTTTTAAAATGTAAAATTGGCAAATCTCTAGCTAGACTAATTAAGGAAAGCAAAATAGAAAGATTTTATTATCCTAACTAGAGAAATGTGACTGATAATCAAGAAGTGATCCAGATCATAAGAGAATACTCTGAACAATTATATGCTAAGAAGTTAGATAAGCTATAATAAATGGAAATTCCTGAAAATCAAATACCCACCAAGATCAAATCATGAAGAAATACAAAATCCAAATGAATAACAAGTAAGGCAATTGAATCGGTAATCAAAACCCTCCCGGCAAACGATCCCAGTGCCATATGGTTTCCCCACTGCCTGGCCCAACTTTAAAAAAGAATCAATGCCAATTCTTCTTGAACTCTTCCAAAAAATTTAAAAGGACAGAACACTTCCAAACTTCATTTACAAGGTCAGTATTACACTGAATGCAAAGTTAGGTGAGGACATGGTGAGAGAAGAAAATTACCTTACAGTATAACTCAAACATAAATGTAAGCAAGAATTCCTAGCAAAGTACTAGCGAGCCGCATAAAAACATTACACACCAAGTTGAAATGGGATTTGGTCTGTGGATAGTTCAAATATGCAAATAAATACATATGAGATGCTAAATTAGCAGAATAAAACAAATGTCATATTGTTACCCAATATAGAAAAAGAAGAATTTCACAAAATTTTACATCTTTTCATGTTTAATAATGTAACATATTAAATATAGAGTGAGAGAATCTTAATATAATAAAACCTATAAGTTAGCTTTTTAAAAAAAATCAGGAACAATGCAAAAGGCTTATATAAAGTTATAGAAGTCACAAGGGAGAAAGTAAAAATATCTCTGTTTGCAGATTGCACAGTTTTAGACATAAAAAAGTAAGACAATACTTCAAACGAGTTCAGTAGTGTTTGCTCTTTCCAAAAACCAATATATAAAATTTATTTCTATCTCTCCACCGTAACAGCATACCCTCTAACACAGAAATGAGAAAAATAGTCACTTACAGTAGCAGCAAAACAATAAAAGAAAATGTAAGAGTAAAATTCAACCAAGAAAATGGAATCTGTTAACTGAAAAATATGTTACTAATAAAATAAATTGAAAAAATATAAATGGAAAAATAGGCTATGTTCATGGATTGAAAGAATTAATACTATTAAAATTGCTTAGTGCTCAAAGTGTGTGTGTGTGTGTGTGTGTGTGTTTGTGTGTGTGTGTATTCATTCACTACAATTGCTATTAGCAATCCTGTCATATTTTAACATAAGTAGGAAAAACGTGTATGAAACCACAAAAGATGTTGACTAAACAAATTAATGTTGAACAAGAAGAGTTAAGCTAGAGGTATTATGCTTTTTGGTTTGAAACTATGTCACAAAGTTATAGTAATCAAACCTTCATGATAACTGACATAAAAGAAGTATAAACCATTGAACAGAGAGCTCATTAATAAATCATTGTATATATCATTAATTAGTAAGTGACAGACATGAAGAGCTTGTGACAGTGAAAGTATTGTTTCTTCAATAAATGATACTAACTGGTCTTAGCTAGTCAGGGTGTTTATTGCTATGAAGAGACAACATCACTACAGCAACTCTTATATAAAAGGAAACATTTAATTGGGTGGCTCCCTTAGAGTTTTAGAGGTTTAGCCCATTGCCATCATGGCAAGGAGCATGGTGTCATGCAGGCAGAGGTGGTGATGGAGGAATAGCTGAGAGTCCTACGTCTTGCAGGTACAGGAAGGCAACTTCCTACTGTGAAGTATTCTTAGCATAGGAAACCTCAAAGCCTGCCCCCACAATGACACACTTCCTCCATCTAGGCCATTCCCTCTCCACTCCAACAAAGCCACATCTCATAATAATGCCAGTCCTTTTGAAATTATGGGGCACCAATTACATTCAGACTACCACAACCAGGAAAGGACACGAAGTTTTTCAAGTAATGGTGTATTCTTCTTGCTACGACCATGCACTTGACAAGAAGCAACTTAAGGGAGGTTTTATTTAGGCTACTGGTCTAGGTTCAACTATATAATGGTGGTAAGGCTTAGTGATGACAGGTGAGAGGCATCCTGCTTACATCTCTAGGGATCAAGGATGAGAGAGAGACAAGAAATCTAGAGCCAGGTTGTAAAGCTCCAATCCCACCCCCAGTGGACAAGTTCCACCAGCTAGGCTCTACCTCCTAAAGGCTCTACAGCATCCTACACACACTAGCTAGGAACCAAGTGTTCAGTTTTACATGAGCCTATGAGGGACATTTTGCATCCAAACCATAACAGATGGAAATGCTACTTTGACCTGGGTGTAGGTTAGCCAAAGTTCTCATTTAGTAAAAACAAAACAAAACATAGAACTCTACTATTAAGATGTATATATTTTACTGCGTAGACATCTGATATCAGGAGAACTAAAAATATGCCTCATTAGTTAATGGTATGCACAACTATGTGTTTAGTGCCAACTGCACAAATACCTGCCATCTTCTTTGAAATACCTCAGTAATGTGAAATGAATCAATGGATAACTAAATCAAATATAGAAAGATGATTATAATACATAGGTTGTTAGGTATATGTGCCCTAAACATTTCTTTCAACTCATCTGTTTGACATTTTTATAATTGAATATGTAGGGTGTTATTCTCAGGTATCCTCCAGAACTTCCTGCAGAAAGGTCACCACAGAGTCTTTTTTCCAGGGCTGCTAGTCACATCAAAAAGAAAAATCAACTGTGAAAGACAGAAAAAGAATACATTTTAAAGATTCATCAATCAACTACTTTGGTCTTCTGGGAAGAGGGAGTCTGGATTGAAAAAAAAAAGTTCACACATCAGATTGATCTGTTAGCAAGTCTGTAAGGCATTTTCTTAATGAATGATTGATGTGGGAAGATGTGGGAAGGCCCAGCCCACTGTGGGTGGTGACATCCATAAGTAGGTGGGCCCTGGTTATGTAAGAAATCAAGAAAAAAGAGCCATGAGAGCATGCCAGTAAGCATGTTCCCCTGTGGCCTCTGCTCCCCTTCTTGCCTCCAGGTTCCTGCCTTCAGTTCCTGCCAGGACTTGGACCTTTTCTCCCCAAGTTGCTTGTGGTCATGGTATTTATTATAGCAGTGGAAACTTAATTAGGACAAAACTATATTAATTAAAACTTCCCTCATGAAACAGTATAATTAACAAAAGAATAAACTATGACAAATTCAACATATGCAATAGGCAGATATAATTTCACTAACATATGTAAATTACTAAAAATAATTGAAAATATAAGTATATTAAGGCTGATTCTTCACTTGATTTGTAATGAAAGAAATGAGAATTTGGAACTTCAAAACAGAGTTTATAAAAGTAAATCATACTGAAGTACCAGATTGGTGTTTTCTAATGCAATATAAAAACAGATATTTCACTGCCTGGTGTGTGTGTGTGTGTGTGTGTGTGTGTGTGTGTGTGTGTGTGTGTGTGTGTGTATGTGTGTGTGTGTGTGTGTGTGTAGATATAAGTCAATAGTATCTAGGAGGAAGAATAGAGAATCAAATAACAGCTACCAACATTACAGCAACCCATACTCTGTTGTGGTAACTTCGCTTTTCACTTTGTATCAGAGAGCTACTGAAAACAATATCTGAGGATGATTATTTATTGGAACCTTTGAACTAACAAAGTGTTGAAACATTCCGCCACCTAGCCACCCAGCCTTGGGCTCCCAAACCTATCCTTGTATTGTCACACAGAACTCTGGTCATGCAGAGTAAAAGGTGATTTTTCTTATTTGCCCATGGGCTAGCACTTTTTGATTCCTCAAAGGAAAAACTTAAAGATTTTGATGACATTATTCCAGCTTTCTTATGTTTTCAATCTATTCCTGCCTTTCAGTGCATGATTTAATTGCACTGTTACCCTACTTGTTCTCAAGTTTTTCCAAAATATCTCTAGTTTTTGTAAAACATTACAGAAGTGACTTCTTCAGTAGCCATCTTTCATCAGCTGTGTACCAATTAAGCCCACTATGCAATAGCCTATTACAATTAATATGCAAATAGTATGTTTACAGATAAATAGAACTATCTAATCAGCTCAATAGTGCTTTATCATGATAACAAGTAGCAAACTTGACTAACCAGACACTAGTTAGCATATCTAACAGTGAGTTTAGAGAGCTTTGGTTAATAAAGAAAGATAGTTAAAGAGGTGATTTAAGAGAGCCTTTATTACATAATGGCGATTAGTAGATAGTAGCTCATTCTCTTCCAAAATAAATACATTCGAAGTAACCTTAATAAAAATGATTTGCTAGTAGTCACATTTTTATGTTTTGGCCATTTTGTCTTCATTATGACTTCCATATGAACCCATGTTCTTTTCAATATGTTTTAGGCTTTGGTCAAAGAGTTACAAAGCGATGTCCATAGGACAAGACATCAAATCAGAGAGCTTAAGAAGATGCAGAAAGACAAACATGCTTGTAAAACCTCAACCCATAAAGCCCAGACCTTGGCAGCGT